>NC_082685.1:140975508-141276966 GCF_949987515.2 Delphinus delphis | reverse complement strand
ACAAATAATTAAATTTTAAAATACGTGAAGAAACTTTTGTAATTCAGTGTCCTCAAGTCCATTCTCTATGCCTGAATCTTTATTCCTGTCCTGCCCCTAGGTTCATCAGAATCATTTTTTTTTTAGATTCCATATATAAGTGTTAGCATATGATATTTGTTTTTCTCTACTTCACTCTGTATGACAGACTTTAGTCCATCCACCTCACTACAAATAACTCAATTTCATTTCTTTATACGGCTGAGTAATATCCCATTGTATATATGTGCCACATCTTCTTTATCCATTCATCTGTCGATGGACACTTAGGTTGCTTCCATGTCCTGGCTATTGTAAATAGTGCTGAATGAACATTGTGGTACATGTCTCTTTTTGAATTATGGTTTTCTCAGGGTATATGCCCAGTAGTGGGATTGCTGGGTCATATGGTAGTTCTATTTTCAGTTTTTTAAGGACCCTCCATACATGGCATGTTTAAATCCATGTGGCTGTCAGTATTTCTGGCCAATGGAGCACTGTGAAAGGAATGAAAAATACAGATAATAGAAAAGGTCATTTATCCACACTGACTCTTTTTAAAAGATATGCAGTAATGCAATTTCCAAATCATGCCAATGATTGTCCAAAATTAGAAGGAAAAGTGCCTACAGAGTTAGGAAGAGGAAATTACAAAGCAGGGTTTTAGGTATCAGCGTGTACTAAGCCAGGTAAGCAGACTGTGGAAAGTACCTCGAGGGCCATCATTTTGAGACCCTGCAAAGTAGATAAGGAAGGGAAATTTAAAACCAGGGCTCTCCACCCATCCTCCAGAAGAATGCTTTAATTTCTTTGTCTCTAATATCAAACGTGGAGGCTAGCAAGCTGCTGCCAACAGCTGGAAGCCTGCCATTCTGATGGAATGCTGCTATCCCTGTGAAGGCATCAATATCATGAACAATTCTGAACACATGAGAAGAGCCACCAAGGCCATACAAAAGTCTGGGGGCCCAGCCAGGATTAGAACACCAGCCTCAGCCACAATGTTAAATACAGTGAGAGTGCATATGGGGGTGGGAGTCAAGACAGGATGGTTTCCAAGAACCCAATGCTTGAAAGCCCAAAGACAGAATCTTGAGGATGCCCTGGTGTAAGCAGCATTGTTATTCAAGTAAATAGACCCCTGCCCTTCTTGCTTACTTTCCTTCTCTCTCTCTTCCTCAGCTATGTCCTACTACTTTTTCATGCCCCCAAATGTGGAGCTTTTTGGTATTGGCTCTGTAATCCAGTGCATACGTTCCTATCTCTGGGGGCAAACAATTGCACTGTATGTAAATTTTCCCCTACTGCATGCCAAAAGAAAGTCAAATGTCTTCTGTTCGCTGTCCTTTACGCTGTCTTTCTATTAGATTTCTTCCTGTGAACTCTGACTTCTGCTGGTAATCTATTTTCACCCTTTCAGCAGCAATGAAAACTTAGAGTGATGTTCAATCTTTGTGGGGTAACAGAGAGCAAATCATTAACTCTGAGTACACTCCAATGCCAAGCAAGGTTTTCCCCAAAATCACTCCTTGGAAAAAAGAGGGAATTGCTTTATATTCTGAGTTTCTTACTAGAGGATGTTCTCATCCTTATTTTATTTCTAATAACACCATTCTTTGCAGGGAAGACACACTATCCTGAAACACTCATAATCAATGCAAGATTCTGATGTTTATAAGTGGAATCGGTGAACTTTAATACATATTTATTTTTTCTTTCCCTTGTATGAATGGCCTCATATTTGCAAGAGTGGATGTTGATGGGCACAAGCTTTCTAAATATCACTTTTTAAAATATTACAGTAAGTGGTTACATAGTGGATGTTGAAAATATGTAACTGCAGGATGAAAGAAAACAACTGTCATAGTACTGTGCTGTGGCTTGGAATAAGACTGAAATACAATAGTGGAGAAAATATGACTATAGTAACATTATGTAAAATATGAAATAATATATAAAGTGATATTAAAATATCAATTTTATAAGTGTACAAAATGATTAAATATATGTAACTAAGTTAATAACTTAAGTATTTATACGTAGGTGATTGGTGCTTTTTAGGTACATCTCTAAAATTTTTGGTGAGGGGGGATGGGGGGACTTATTCGGAGGATGGCAGAGGGTCTCATGTTTGGCATTGCCTTCTACTAGGGCATGTACAGTAGATATACAGACAGTGGCTGAATACTAACTATGGTTCCTGGGGAAGAACTACCAACACTTCACAGCGAGTTCTTTTCTTTCCCCAGTGTTATTGTGAAAGTATGTTTGCCTAACAGTCCTTATCTTGATTCCAGATCCTTAGTAAATGTTGGCTCTTTTCTACACATGACCATGGTAGTTTGTGAAAAAAGCACTCTGGGTCCTACACAAGGAAATGAGTGTTTGAAGTATTACTTCAAAAGTAGCCACTTTAGGAGACTCTATACATCTATTCAAAGAATGCCAGTCACGGGCCAAAGCTGCTGCGGAAGCTGCTTTGAGGACTGTCTTCCAAGAGTCAGTTCATAGGCCAAGTGACAGAGCCAGGCTCTGCCCTTTATAGGCAGCCCTGTTATTCTAGTTTTTAACCCCAAATGGTTACACTCACGCCATTTGCCAGATTGGCCTCTGGATGACTTTCAGCTCTTTCCAGAAATCATTAAATCCACTCCCTTCCACTGGCTCCCATCCCCCAACCCCAGCCCAAAGGATGAAGACTTGGCACAGAGCCGGACGCTCAGAAAAATGCTTTGCAAACTCCGAAGACAGTTCCACAAGAGGAGTTCCAAATGTTTAGAGGAAAAACAACACAGTTAGAGTAAGTATATGACCTCCCAATGAGAATGAGCTGAAAAGAGACAACATTCCTTTGAGTTTAAGTACAGGGAGATTTGTTTTTAAAAATCACTTTATATTCTTACCTCATGTTTGAAATGTGCAAGGCTTGCATTTCATACCAGGTTGTCAGGTATAGCAAAAACTTGTATCTGCTTACTGTTTAATCAAAATAGAAAGCCTTAGGCTTTTTTTTTTTTTTTTTAGGGACGAACCTTATAAACCGAAGCCCAATTGACAAACCTGCTATGTACTTTAGCAAGAATCAGTGAAGTAAAATGAATGGGCAAACTTGGATTCTTTAGCAAAACAGTGAAAGCATCATCTCAAGTAACAATGCTAAACATGGAACTATAGGCAAGGATGATGCAGTATAGAAGTAATGAATCATCATCTTCAGTTATTCATTAATAGAGGGTCTGAAAGTTAAAGTTATATGGACTTGTCTCATTTGCAACCCTGGTTAATAATATCAATATCTTTCCTCCTACATTTTGGTTCCAACATGTTACATTCTCTTCATATATCATATTCTGGTTTTATCTTTACTGGGCAGTTATTTTGTTATAAATTTATTAGTATTCATTTTTCAACACAATCTCCCAGCACATAACCTATTCCCTGTTTGGAAATTACACATTTTTAGCAACTTATTTTTATTCTTTCAAGCCACTAGGGTATCTTTTAGTAAGTTCACTGAGGCAGTAATTTCCCAAGTAGGAGTAGCTGACCCTTTAAATATTGTCAAATGGCCAACTTGTGAGTTGATAGGAAGATCCAATAAATGCAGACATAATGCAACCCAAACCAGTTAAGAAATATGACTTTGGGGATTTAAAAAGAGAAAGTGAGTCCAGGGAGATGTGCTAATTCTTTTGGAGAGAACTGTAAAAGTAGGGAATGAAGGAAAACAAATTAGACTTTACATGTTTGGATATCAGAAGAGCATTTGATTCAGAAGAGGAATCTTACGGTTAGATTAATTCAAGCTGGGTTGACTATTTGAAGAGTAAGATGCGTAATTCTAATATGGTACTGGTTAGACTCACAGATCTCAATGCCTCTAGAGAGAGCATGGGGGTGCCAAACACAGACCATGAAGGTGAGTCCTTTCACTGTGCAGTAATTTTAGGAAACTTCTTCCAGGAACTTCACCCAGAGGAAAACCCAAAGGAAACAGAAACAATTTACATTTGTCCACACTACAGCATTTCTCTGGATTCTGCCAGGTACTTTTTAGATATTCTCAGATCAATTCCTCATTCCCACCTCTGGTACCTCACTGCAGCAATAGCAGACATTGAGAGCGTGTCTGCAGTTGTCAAATGCTTTCTGCGTACGTGACTGGCTCAGATCCACACAACCATTTTGTGGCTTAGATTTGTTTCTTCCACTTGAATGTAAGCTCCAGGAGGGAGGAATTTTGTCTGTCTGATCTACTGTTATATCCTCAGAACCCAGAAGAGTGCCAGGTACGTGGAAGGCATCAGCAACCATTTGTTGACTTTTATGGGTGAGGAAACTCAGGGACTTCCAGAGACTAATAATGACATATTTGTTAAGCTCCCTGAAATCTTCAGACAGCTGTTCTATTTATCCTGTTTTTGCAGACTGCCATACTCTACGAGGGCACTACCTTCCTTTTTTGTCATAATTACTATACACACATACAGTAATACATATATATTTGCTATTGTTTCTTGTTTTTTACTTAACCCTTCTCCTGAACAATTACATCTAAGAAATCATGAGTTTGGTGTGCTAGTTATGTAATAAATTGTTTTCTAATACACATAAAAATAAATACTAAGCTTTAAATTTAAAAAGGAATAAAAACTTTGGGCACGCACCACCAGAAATCATCTCACATGGTACCAGGTGCTATGCCTACCACGTTTGGGCTGACACTGTTATACTGGATCCTTACAATAACCCTGTGGGAGAGGTCTCATGAGCAAAGCAGAGTAGGCACTGTTAGCTCATCTACCAGTGAGTTAACTGAGAGGGGTGGACACAGAGTCACACAGCTAATAAGTGGTAGATTTAGAACTCTGAACCCCGCAGTATTTCTCATGGCCAATTTACTCTCTTCCACTATTTTACTACTCCCCCAGCATTCCTGGGGAAATCTACAGCTAAGCTGGTATCTGCTCTTTCTTGGGGTGGCTTCCTACCCTAAGGGTCTAGCTTAGAGCTGTTTGCAAGCAATCTTGAAAGGGTGAAACAGATACCTTAGGTAGGCCTTAATTTGTAATTGTAGTCAAAGGAGGAAGCACATGCTAAAAAACTGTTGGTGAAAACTGTGTCTCATTGGTAATAATGAGCACAGGACAGAAAAGGGTAGAGAGTTGGGCGGTGAAAGGAAAAAAATAGAAATTAGCTTAGAAAAACATACTCCCAGGATGCTTATTTGCACGTACTATAAAACCAGGTAAGGCTCATTTGACATAATCATGTCAACAACAGTTCAAGTAGATGAGCCTGCCTACTACGTACCAGGTCTGTTACCTGCACTATCTCATGTATTCCTCATGGCAGGTAGGTTTCTCGCTCAGAGTAACCTTCTCAGGATCACAGACCTGAGAGAGAACAGAAACAGACTTTGAACAGGGTCTCTCTAGTACCTTCTTTCCTTTCCCTCTCTGCAGTTGTTACCTCAGTGGTGGTGAAGCATTCGTATGTACATGCTTACATTTTGGTCAGATGATGAGACCAAATAACGCTGTACACCAAAGCTAAAAGCTTACATGACCTACAGGCCTGGTGGGATGGGCAGCTCTGAGATGTGGTCATGGTTTTGTGGTCCATATTCATCTGAGATCTGGCCTAAACCTTTGGATGACTATGAAGCAGCTATAGGAGCTGTTTTATACCAACTTACATTGAGTGGACCAAGGGTCCCTACTGAACTGTGCAGTAAAGTCCTGAAGTTGCCTAAGGTGCCCACAAAATCCTTAGGACTGGTCTGAATGAACAGAGTGAGCCAAGGTCAAGTGGCTAAAAGTCCAAGAAAGAAGCCTTCCAAGGCTGCCATAATCTTGGCCCATATTTTTTAAAGTGACTGGAATGATCTTGCATCTGAGTTCAAGAAAAGACGATAAGGGAAGTGTCAAAATCTGTCCTCCCAGCTATCATTCTGCTGACTGATAGCTTCATGTGCTATATTAACAGCTCTCAGCTCTCCCAAGCATTTAGCATCATATTCTGATAGATGGTAGATGTCAAAGAACAGATGGTCTAGGGAGCCAGAGATGTTTTTTTCCAAATACATCCCCTGTCTTTAACCTTTCAGCAGGCTATGATGAAAACACCTTATAAATCTATTTTTTTAAACCACTTAGTATTTTAAACCGAAGAGAGGAAGTAAAAAACAAAAACAAAACTCTTTAGCAATGCATCTCAGTTCACACACCTTAGTTTCAGGAAGTCTTGACCAAAGTCTAAACAAAACACCCTCCGTAATTCCAGCCCATTACTCTATCCTCAACAGAAACTAAAGAGAAAGTTCTCACAATGGGGAAAACGCCCACATTTTGAAGGGTCGGAGAAGGAAGCTCCAGTTGACTACCTATGGAGGAGTGGAGAGAAATTAGGAATTCCAGGACTCACACGAGGCTGGTAGCTTTATATGGCAAGGAAGAAACGGCACAGAACAGTTGGATGTACAGAGCTGCAGATAAACGAGTTCCATATGGAGAGAGGAAAGGAATAGAAGGCCTGCCTGTGTTTCTTCAGACAGTATCTCTTTAGAAAAGCTAAGCTTGTAATTAGGGTCATAATTTCTCTCTTGTACCTGTGTGTCACTTCAGGGTGTTCCTTAAAGGTTATTTAGCTATTTTTAAAAACTTCCTTACTGTAGTTTGGTTTTTTTTTTTACTGAATTCTTTTAAAAAGCCAACTGTTCCCTCGAGAAGTCTAGCGATTCTAACTCAGAGGCTCTGGTCCAAATCACCACTGGTCACCTGATAACACACAAAGTACCTAGAAGGAACTGTGAGCTTTCTAACTTCTGTTATAAAAATGGGATCAACATCATAATCCTATGTCAAAGCATTAGTCACTAAAATGTACCCCAAGACCCCCTTGATCACCCAGCCTATGAGAGGACATTCAAAGAAAATAGGTAACAGTCAGCAACAATCAGTGGCTCTTGTTGGCTCTTCCATGAGGGGTTCTAAGAACCAGGCTTCCCTAGGTGTTTCCCCTCCTGGAAGACAGCAAGGTGATTTGGGTGGCGTTTAAGTTCCCCTGCTCTCCCCCTCCACCTCCTGGTGACTTCACTTAGTTGCTATAGCTGCTCTTACTTCTACGTGATGATGGAGTTAGCCTTCTGGCCATTTCTGTATCACCTCATTCTTCCCATTTCTGTGGCTTTCTTTTCCACTCCCTCCCTCATGGAGGGCTCAGGATGGCTTTTTCTTTGCCGTAACTGCTGCTGTTTCGCTGAGATGGAGAAAGGAGGAAGGGGATGAGAGGAGGGAAGATTGAGGTGTCAGGATTTTACTCTTCAGTGTTACAACTCTCACTAAGCTCCTCAAAGCTAGTTTTACTCTCCTGATTTCTCACTGTGTCTAAAACGGACCACTAGGGTGTCCATTCTTTCACAAATCACTATTTCCAAGAGGGACTTGGAAAAAGTTCCCTTGGGCATCTGGGACTCTCTACATAATGTCAGATTCCTAAGCTTTTAAACTGAACTCCTGGGACTTCCCTGGTGGTCCAGCGGTTAAGACTCTGCGCTCCCAACGCGGGGGGGCCCGGGTTCGATCCCTGATCAGGGTACTAGATCTCTCATGCCGCAACTAAAAATGATCCCACACACCCCAACTAAAAATGATCCCACACACCCCAACTAAAAATGATCCCACATGCCCCAACTAAAAATGATCCCGCATGTCCCAACTAAAATCCCATGTGCCACAACTAAGACCCAGCACAGCCAAATAAATAAATAAATATTAAAAAATAAATAAATAGATAAACTAAACTTCCCACAATCAGCCAGATGCCTTGGCACCCTTTTCTCTCCTGCTCAGGAGGAGTTGTCACTCCTGTCCAATATGCTACTACATCCATTCCCTATATGCCCCAATACCTTCAACTATCAGTACAAGCATCCAGCCCTTTCTCCTTAAGTCTCCTTTACTCCATTAGTGTTTCTCCCAGGGATCTATAAGGTTCTCAAGCAAATGGGACACTCAGAAGCATATTGTGAGTCATGACGCTTTCTAAAATGGGTGTGTAGATTAATTCCTCACTTTCTCCCAGGGCTCTTAAACTCTAACAGCAAAAATTTTGTAACCCGAAGTGGAAGACAATTTATAAAGCATGCCCAGCCCCCTGCCATGACTATCAGCTTCCTTTAGCAGACAACCTAGCTTCCTTCTGGCCACCAGCCATACCTGGGGACCTCATATTGCAGGAGATAGGATTGAGAGCAACTGGCAAGTCTCTATTCTTGAACTATTGGTGACAGACCTATTGCGTCACTTGTGGGGACCTGCCCTCTCATCTTGGAGCCATTCTTCTTTGTTGTAATGTGGGTCTCTCCTCTTGACCTTCCCTTCTGAAATCATATTGCTTTCAGTATTTTTTGAGAATCTAGCTGTTGACTCCAGTCTGCTTCCATAGAAACTGCTTCCTGTCCTCAAGAAACTCTCAGATTCTGAATTCATGGAGTCAAGAGTAGGCCCCTCTTCGTAGTGGCTGTCTTCTTGATTGAGATCCTGTTGAAATGCAGACAGCCAAAATCTGCCTTCCCCAAATGGGTCAATTTGACCTACATCCCTGGCTTCTCCTGTGCTGCCACCCAGAAACCTGGGTGTTGATATACCGGAAAACAAACAAACAACCACAAAACAACCACATTAAAGTGTGTGTGTGTGTACACACACACACCCCTCACGCATTCCATTGTGTTGTAGTGGCCAACAGCAGTCTTTAACCTTTAAGGATTGGTGGAATCTCTTTAATTAGTAACATTTAAAACTAGAAGAGACTCAGAATCAAAAGGAAATAATGACAATTTTGAAATATTAACACTTTGAGCTTATTAGAGTCCTCCCATAGATCTGAAAGGACATCATGGGTACGTTCACTTTTTTTTTTTTTTGGCCACGCCGTGTGGCTTGCAGGATCTTAGTTCCCCGACCAGGGATTGAACTAGGGCCACTGCAATGAAAGCGCCAAGTCTTAACCACTGGACTGCCAGGGAAATGCCCCGTATGTTCACATTTATTCTTTGATTTATTTTAACCTTTCGCTATGGTGCTTTTCACACATAAACAAAATTGAGAAAGTAGTATACCGAATCCTTGTGAACCCAACATGCAGATTCAACAGTTATCAACCCAGACTCAGTCCTATTTCATCTATAAAATACACACACATTCCTCTTCCATGCTCCCTGGATTACTTTTTGTTCATTCAATTGGATTTATTTCATAGTACCAAAGTGTACTATTCAAATTAATGGCACAAAAATGAGCGTCGAGTTAAAATCTTACAAAACCTCATAATCTCTGCAAAACCTCATAATTTTATGAGTTTTTTTGTTAAAGAAAGAAAAAGTATAATGGACTTACAATATTATAGTAGTTTCAGGTGTACAACATAGTGATTTGATATTTTTAGACATTACAAAATGATCACCACAATAAGTCTAGTTACTATTTGTCACCATACAAAGTTGTTACAATATTATTTCTATATTCACTATGCTGTACATTATTTATTTTATAACTGGAATATATCTTCTTGTTGGATTGATCCCTTTGTCATTATGTAATGTCCTGCTTTGTCTGTTACAGTTTTTGTTTTAAACTCTATCTTGCCTGATATAAGTTTTGCTACCTCAGATTTCTTTTCATTTTCGTTGCAGGGAATACTTTTTTCTAACCTCTCACTTTCAGTCTATGTGCATCTTTAGTTCTGAAGTGAGTTTCTTGTAGGTAGCATAGCATATACATGGGTCTTGTTTTGTCATTCATTCAGCCACTCTGTGTCTTTTGATTGGAGCATGTAGTTCATTTACATTTCAAGTAATTATTGGTAGGTATGTACTTATTGCCATTTTGCTAATTGTTTTCTCGTTGTTGTTTTAATTCTTTTTTGTTCCTTTCCTCTTTTGCTCTCTTTCCTTGTGATTTGGTGACTACTTTTAGTGTTATGTTTGGATCTCTTTCTCTGTGTGTGTATCTATTATAGAATTATGGTTGTGGTTACCATGAGGTTCGTATATAACAACGTATGTATATATGGTTATTTTAAGTTGATGATCTCTTAAGTTCTAACGCATTCTAACAATCCTGCCATTTTACTCCTCTCCTCCCTTCCATGTTTAATGCTTTTGATATCATATTTTACAACTTTTTGTTTTCTGTATCCTTCAACTATTTATTGTGGATATAGACAATTTACTACTTTTGTCTTTTAACCTTCCTACTAGTTTTTTTCTTTTAATTAATTAATTGTTGGCTGTGTTGGGTCTTCATTTCTGTGCGAGGGCTTTCTCTAGTTGCGGCAAACGGGGGCCACTCTTCATCGTGGTGCGCGGGCCTCTCGTTGCGGAGCACAGGCTCCAGACGCGCAGGCTCAGTAGTTGTGGCTCACAGGCCTAGTTGCTCCGTGGCATGTGGGATCTTCCCAGACCAGGGCCCGAACCCGTGTCCCCTGCATTGGCAGGTGGATTCTCAATCACTGTGCCACCAGGGAAGCCCTTCCTACTAGTTTTATAAGTGATTGATCTACTACCTTTACTGTATGTTTGCCTTTACCAGTGTGATTTTTCATTTCATAATTTTCATATTTCTAATTGTAGTCCTTTCTTTTCCACTTAGAGAAGTCCTTTTAACATTTCTTATAAAGCTGCTTTAGTGGTGCTGAACTCTTTTAGCTTTTGCTTATCTGTAAAACTATTTATTCTCTCATCAAATCTGAATGATAGCCTTGACAGGTAGAGTAGTCTTGGGTTTTTTCCTTTCATCACTTTGAATATATACCGTGCCACTCCCTCAGGCCTGAAAACTTTCTTCTGAAAAGTCAGCTGGTAGTCTTATGGGATCTCCCTTGTACATAACTAGTTGCTTATCTCTTGCTGCTTTTAAGATTTTTTTCTGGATCTTTAATTTTTGCCATTTTAATTGTAACATGTCTTGGTGTGAACCTCTTTGGGTTTATCTTGATTGGGGCTCCCTGTGCTTCCTAGATTTGAATGTCTGTTTCCTTCCCCATGTTAGGGAAGTTTTCAGCTCTTATTTTTTCAAATAAGTTCTTTGCTCTTTTCTCTCTCTCTTCTCCTTCTGAGATGCCTAAGATGTGAATATTATTAAGCTGATGTTGTCCCAGAGGTCTCTTAAACTATCCTGATTTTTTAAAATCGTTTTTTCTTTTCTCTGTTCAGCTTGGGTGATTTTCACTACTTTGTCTTCCAGTTCACTAATTTACTCCTCTGTATCATCTAATCTACTGTTGATTCCTTCTAGTGTATTTTTTACTTCAGTAATTGTATTTTCAGCTCTATTTGGTTATTTTTTATATTTTCTAACCATTTGTTCAGCTTCTCACTGTATTCATCCATTTTCCTCTGAAATTCACTGAGCATCTTTATGATCATCACCTCAACTTCTTTACTGGGTAGATTGCTTAGCTCCACTTTGCTTAGTTCTTCTTCTGGGGTTTTGACCTGTTCCTTTGCTTTGAACGTATTCTTCTGTCTCCTCATTTTATCTAATTCTCTGTGTTTATTTCTATATATTAGGTAAGTTGGTTACATTTCCCAGTCTTAGAGAAGTGGCCTTATAGAGAAGTCTTTGGGGTCCAGCAGCACCTTCCCTCTGGCCACCTTCCCTCTGGCTTTAGAGGCACCCCCTATATGGGCTTCATGGGCCCTTCTGTTGTGGCAGGACTGACTACTGTGGGCAAGCTGGTAGGCAGAACTTGCTTCCAGCCCAGTTGGCTGCCAGGCCCTGCCTTGTGCAGTGGCTGCCAGCCCATTGGTGGGTGGGACCAGGTCCTGGGGCTACTAGATTATTCTGAAACAAATTCCACATTTTATACCATTTCATCCATAAGTATTTCAGTATATATCTCTAAATGATAAGGATTCATTAAAAAATTATACCTAAAACATTTGAAATAATTCCTTAAATGTCATAATAGATCCAATTAGTATTAAAACTTCCCCTATTATTTTATAAAATTGTTTCTAATAGCTGCTTTGTTGAAATCAGGATCCAAAAAGTTCCACCCATTGCATTTGGTTGATGTGTCTCAAGTCTCAAAAAATACAGCTCCTTCCCTCTTTTCTTTCATCTTTGCAATTTATTTGTTAAAGCCACTAGGTTACTTACCTTGCATAGTTTCCCACTGTCTAGATTTTGCTAATTTTATTTCCAAACTGTTGTGTAAGATGCTCCTCGACCCCCTTATTTCCTGTGAACTAAAAATTAGATCTAGAGTGTCACCTGATTCAGGTTCCATTTGTGTGTGTGTGTGTGTGTGTGTGTGTGTGTGAATACTTCACAGATGGTGTTGTGTACCATCTTCAGGAGGTATGTTATTATTGTCTCTCTTTTTGTGATGTTAGCAGCCATTATTTATTAAAAACTGCTTAAACCCAAATTTTTTTCTGAAGTGATATTATACATACTTTAAACTGTTCATTAGAAACACCTTCAAGTTTTATTGCAGTCTTAGCCCATTTTCATTTCCATTAGCTAAATAACATTCTTTCTTTTAAGCATTAGCTTCCAACATTTCCATCAGTCATGCTCGTATGTCCTTTCTTCTGAAGTGAGATGGTTACATTTGCCCTGATTCTTCCTCCACCTCCTTCCCACCCCTTACATCCCCCAGGAAGGGAATATGAATATCTTGATGGTACATTTCGTATTTTGTAGCAATACCTTTAGAGTACTGTCTTGTTTTTACAGTATTTTTCCTCTGCCTGTCCCATAGTGACTGTTTTCTTAAACTATTAAACTTGCCTCTAAGATTCTGATTACCAATTCCAATGTGTGGGCTTTTTTCCACATACCACCAAACAATTCTCTGACACCAGTCAGATGACTTACAATTCAACTCAATTCCTGAACTATCTGCCTGGAGATAGCATCAGATTCTAGAAATTAAGGGCTCTGTCCTGTAAGATCGTGCTACCACTTCAGATGTCAACTACAAGTCTAATTTTTTACCTGTGATTTGGACTGACTGGTAATGAATCAGAGGTTCCCAGAACCCCTCCTTGGGTTTGATTAATATGGTAGGCCAGCTCACAGAGCTCAGGAAACCAGTGTACTCACTACATTATCGGTTTATTATAAAGGATATTAAAGGATACTAATCTATAGCTAGATGAAGAGATATATAGGCAAGGTCCCAAACAAAGGAGCTTCTGTCTTTGTGGTTTGGGGCCTGGCACAGAGATACATGGAAGTATTCTGGTTTGAGAATGTTCCTCAAACCCTGTCCTTTGGGTTTTTATGGAAGCTTCATTACATAGACATGATCGATTATATCATTGGCCATTGCCGAATGATTCAACCACTAGCCTCTCTCCTCTGCCTAGAGGTCCAGGGGGATGGGACTGAAAGTTCCAACCTTCAGTCATGTGGTTGGTTCCCCTGGCAACTAGCATCCATCTGTAGATTCTCTCCAAAAGTCACTTTTATATAAACTCAGTTGTGGTTAACAGGGATTTGTTATGACTATCAAGACAACGTTAATGTTCTTATCACTTAGGAAATTCCAAGGGTTTTAGGAGCTCTATGCCAGAAACGGAGATGAAGACCAAATATATATTTTTTACTATAAATCACATCTTCCTTTTCTTTCTCATTTTGACTTCTGCTCATGCACAGTATTCACAATACATGAAAGTTTTGTTTCTCTGCTGCTGCTAACCTAAAGTCCCATAAGTTGGAGGTCTTGGCTCAACCTTCTCTTTTGTTTGTCTTCAGCCTCTTGCCTAATCCAGGCAATGTTGACCACTCTTACTTACTGAAATGCCCTTCCTTTTCTAGGATCACTCTCTCTGGTTTTCCTCCTACCTCTCATATTACTTTTTCTTGTTCTCCTTCAAAGTCATCTCTTCCTCTGTCCATTCCTGAAATGTGAGTTTTGCCCAGGATTTTGTCTTTGGCCCTCTTCTCCTTTCACATGATGCTGAGTGAACTGATTCATCCTCTTGGCATCAACAACCAACATAGGAGCATGACTCCCAGTTCTAGATCTTCTGCCAAGGCTTCTCTTCTTAGCTGTAGGATTGCACATCTAGCTGTTTACTAGAAATCACTCCCAGATAATTCTGCCTCAGTAGGAATGGAACAGAGCACATTACCTCTCATTTCCAGCTTGCCTTGCCCCCCACCCTCCCACCCCAACCTCCTTACTTCATTCTCTAGCTCTTTGAATCACACTACTATCAACCACAGTCATCAGCTCAGAAACCTGGGCTCCTCCTAGGCTCCTTTCTCTTCCATCACTTCTGATCCACCACCATTCATGCTAACTGCTCCTATTCATGCTTTCTCATACTCGTCCCCTTTGCCATTACCATGACCCCTTATTCCCCAACTTGTTTGCCTGCTTCCCAAATTCTGCCCCTTCCATTCATCCTTCACACTGCTGCCAGAATAATCTTTCTAAAACACAAATCTGAGTTATGGTACTTTACACTTAAATTCCAAACTCCTTGATACGGCAGTCTTCATTCAACCTTTGGCCATGGTTTCTGCAGCCCATACGATGAACATTCCAAAGGTTATATGCCGTAACACATGACCGTTTACTAATACATTGCCTGGCTCGATATACAGCAACTAGTTTCCATTTTTGGCCTAAATATTTGCTCTTCTGCTTGTGTCATATGCCATTCCATGCCATTGTGTATTTGTACATGCTCTCTCATCCTCCCCAACCCCTCCTGGCCTGTCTTCCCTTTTTCCACCTGGGTGGTACTTACTTATCTTTTAACCCTCAGTTCAACTCTATTCACTTCAGGAAGGCTTTTTTGAAACCATATGTAATTAAACACCTCTTCTCTGTGTTCCTAAAAATTCCTCCATTACTTCTGTCATGGCCTCTACATAGTTCAGTATTGATTTACTTGCCTCATAGACTGTAAGCAATGTGTAGTAGTTCTTGAGGTTTAATATTTATATCCCCAGTAATAGACTCAGTGCCTGGCCCATTGTGGTGTTCAGTCAAGGCAAAAATGAATGAAGCCCAGAGAAAGACAAATACCATATGATATCACTTATATGTGGAATCTAAGAAAATGATACAAATGAGCTTATTTACAAAACAGAAACAGCCTCACAGACATAGGAAAGAAATTTATGGTTACCAAAGGGGGAAGGCAGGGAAGGGATAACTTAGGAATTTGGTATTAAGAGATACACACGACTATATATAAAACAGATAACAAGGACCTACTGTATAGGACAGGTAATTCTATTTGATATCTTAGCCTACAATGGAAAATATGTATATATAAATATATATATGTATATTTGAATCACTTCACTGTACAACTGAAACTAACACAACGTTGTAAATCAACTATACTTCAGTTTAAAAAATGAAGCCCAGTCATTTCTACCTCTATACACTCATAGTGTGTTCAGGCCCTCATCGTCTCTACTTGGATAACCATAATTACTTACAAGTTGCTTTTCCTGATTTCAGTCTCCATCCCAGTGAATGCATCTCTCTGCTCTGATCGTACCATTTTCCTCCTTAAAAGTCCACCACTCTCCAATTCTGATATGGCCCCTCAGTAGAGCAGGGGTCCTATTGAAAGCTGGGATTGTTGTACTGTGCATATAAAAGGTGTGAAGGCAGAAAACTGGTTGAGAAACACTAGCCTATAAAATTAAATCCAGGATTATCAGCATGGTTCCAAAAGGTCATGTGATTTGGTTTCTCTTCTAACCTCCAAACTGCCTTGGACCCAGCTATTCTAGACCTTCACTCTTTCACCCAAACCAGAATGCCCTGGGCTCTCCTGCATTGGTTTTTGCATAATATGAAGGCTTGAATTTCTTTCTTTCACAAAATCTTCATCCTTCAAGATCCATTAGAAATGCCACCTCCTCTGTGAAAACTTCAGGAAAACCACAGGAAACTCTGTGTCCTCCAGCATGTTATGAATCTCATCAATCTTCCCCTTAAGGTCCAAATTCCTATTTCAGTGACTGCATTTTATCTTTACTCCACTCTGTATCATGTAATAGAGGGAGGTGCTAATATCACCGTCCCTCAGTAGGGTATAAAATCCTTAATGAAGATGGAAGGTGTTTATTGTACTTATTTTGTAGCATCATACCTGCCTACGCCCTCCTCTAGCCCCGAGCACCTAACACAGTTCTCAACTGTCAATATTTGCAGATCTGATTTGCATTTTCTTAGTAAAAGTGGTTCTTCTCCTACAGCCCAGTTATTGGAACTCACCATTCCCTCCATTTGTGGACACTAATTCCTAAAGTCTCTTGCTTTTTTGCTTCTCATAGTGGACCTTTGGCCTTACCTCACCTTGAATCCTTAAATTCTTCATATTTCCTTCTGTCAGAACTTTCCTGGGGAAAAAACATTCTACCTTAATCCCTTTAAGAAATACTATCATTTTAGCACGCTCAAGATTTCTTTCATCTCATTCCCCTATATTCATACTTCAGACCCCACATCTGTTTCCTTTAAGAGACCAATCATTCCCTGCATACCCTGCTTTCATATACTAAGCCTTTATGTCTCTCCATTTCTGCTTCCCACCTCCAGTGGAACACCTTCAGAATCTCTTTTTAAAATCTTGACTCTTTAAAAACTCTTATTCTCCATCCATTCTTATGCTGTCTTCCCAGCACAAAAATGAGAAATGGAACCCTCTTCCCTGATTGAAAAAACCTTGCTCAGATAAAGCCCAGGCTTCAGCATCCCAACTTCATCCACTGGAACTGAAGTGTCGTTGTTGCCTTTAATCACATTTATTTTATAGCCTCCATAAAGCAATAAAATATTTCAATCCACACACTATGCAAACAGTCGGCTGCAGCCAGCGATAACTTAGGAAGAGAAAAACTTGGTCCAAGCTATTTCATGAGGTGGGTGTGGGTGGAAGAGGACATTCCTCCTGTGCTTTTCTTTTCCTCTCACCTTCTTCCTAAGAGTTCCTCTGTTGTCTCCCCTTTTCCCAATTTGCTTTTGCATCCTGCTTCCTCTCTATTTGGATTCTAATTGGACCTTCCTTTCCCTTTCATTCTCTTTAAATAGCTTCTGCCTTTGAACACCTCAGTCTGTACTGATGTGAATTATCTTATCATCTCCTTCTCTGCACATTCACTGTACATTTTGTGTGGTCTGTTTACTGCCATATGTTTGCAGAGGGAGTACATCATGGAGATCAGTGTCCTGGCTGGGGCATCAGGTTGCATTTGGATGCTCTGCTCAGCCTCTTTCTAGTTGTCTAATCATGGGCAGGTTGTCTAACATCTCTGGGTCCCAATTTCCTCATCAGTAAAGCAGATGTAACAGGAGTACTTAGTTCATGATGAAGATTAACATTAGCACTCATTACCACCACTCTTTGGCTCAAACTGGATTAAGGAACATGGGTCTTTCACCCAGATTTGCATAACCATATAGGCTCGATTCACCACCCCCACTACCATTTTTTTTTGAATTTTTTAACTTTATTTTATTTATCTTTTTATACAGCAGTTTCTTATTAGTTATCCACTTTATAGATATTAGTGTATACATGTCAATCCCAATCTCCCAATTCATTCCACAACCACAACCCCCACCACTGTCCCCCCTTGGTGTGCATACGTTTGTTCTCTACATCTGTGTCTCGATTAATGCCCTGCAAACCAGTTCATCTGTACCATTTTTCTAGGTTCTACATATATGCGTTAATACACAATATTTGTTTTTCTCTGTCTGACTTACTTCACTCTGTATGACAGTCTCCAGATCCATCCACGTCTCTACAAATGACCCAATTTTGTTCCTTTTTATGGCTGAGTAATATTCCATTGTGTATATGTACCACATCTTCTTTATCCATTCAACTGTTGATGGGCATTTAGGTTGCTTCCATGTCCTGGCTATTGTAAATAGTGCTGCAGTGAACATTGGGGTGCACGTGTCTTTTTGAATTATGGTATTCTCTGGGTATATGCCCAGTGGTGGGATTGCTGGGTCATATGGTAAATCTATTTTTACTTTTTTAAAGAACCTCCATGCTGTTCTCCATAGTGGCTGTACTCAATTTACATTCCCACCAACAGTGCAAGAGGGTTCCCTGTTCTCCACACCCTCTCCAGCATTTGTTGTTTGTAGATTTTCTGATGATGCCCATTCTAACTGGTGTGGGGTGATACCTCACTGTAGTTTTGATTTGCATTTCTCTACTAATTAGTGATGTTGAGCAGCTTTTCATGTGCTTCTTGGCCATCTGTATGTCTTCTTTGGAGAAATGTCTATTTAGGTCTTCTGCCCATTTTTGGATTGGGTTGTTTGTTTTTTTAATATTGAGCTGCATGAGCTGTTTATATGTTTCAGAGATTAATCCTTTCTCTGTTGATTCCTTTGCAAATATTTTCTCCCATTCTGAGGGTTGTCTTTTTGTCTTGTTTATGGTTTCCTTTGCTGTGCAAAAGCTTTTAAGTGTCACTAGGTCCCATTTGTTTATTTTGTTTTCATTTCCATTACTCTAGGAGGTGGATCAAAAAAGATCTTGCTGTGATTTATGTCAAAGAGTGTTCTTCTTATGTTTTCCTCTAAAAGTTTTATAGTGTCCAGTCTTACATTTAGGTCTCTATTCCATTTTGAGTTTATTTTTGTGTATGGTGTTAGGGAGTGTTCTACTTTCATTTTTTACAGGTAGCTGTCCAGTTTTCCCAGCACCACTTACTGAAGAGACTGTCTTTTCTCCATTGTATATACTTGCCTCCTTTGTCATAGATTAGTTGATCCTAGGTGTGTGGGTTTATCTCTGGGCTTTCTATCCTGTTCCATTGATCTATATTTCTGTTTTTGTGCCAGTACCATATTGTCTTGATTACTGTAGCTTTGTAGTATAGTCTGAAGTCAGGGAGCCTGATTCCTCCAACTCTGTTTTTTTCCCTCAAGACTGCTTTGGCTATTCGTGATCTTTTGTGTCTCCATACAAATTTTAAGATTTTTTTGTTCTCGTTCTGTAAAAAATGCCATTGGTAATTTGACAGGGATTGCATTGGATCTGTAGATTGCTTTGGGTAGTATAGTCATTTTCACAATATTGATTCTTCCAATCCAAGAACATGGCATATCTCTCCATCTGTTGGTACCATCTTTAATTTTTTTCATCAGTGTCTTATAGTTTTCTGCATACAGGTCTTTTGTCTCCCTAGGTAGGTTTATTCCTAGATATTATATCCGTTTTGCTGCAATGGTAAATGGGAGTGTTTCCTTAACTTCTCTTTCAGATTTTTCATCATTACTGTATAGGAATGCAAGAGATTTCTGGGCATTAATTGTGTATACTGCTACTTTAACAAATTCATTGATTAGCTCTAGTAGTTTTCTGGTGGCATCTTTAGGATTCTCTATGTATAGTATCATGGCATCTGCAAAACAGTGACAGTTTTACTTCTTCTTTTCCAATTTGTATTCCTTTTTTTCTTTTTCTTCTCTGATTGCCGGGGCTAGGACTTCCAAAACTATGTTGAATAATAGTGGCGAGAGTGGACATCCTTGTCTTCTTCTTGATCTTAGAGGAAATGCTTTCAGTTTTTCACCATTGAGAATGATGTTTACTGTGGGTTTGTCGTGTATGGCCTTTATTTTGTTGAGGTGGGTTCCTTCTATGCTCACTTTCTGGAGAGTTATTATCATAAATGGGTGTTGAATTTTGTCAAAAGCTTTTTCTGCATCTATTGAGATGATAATATGGTTTTTCAATTTTTTAATATGATGTATCACATTGATTGAGTTGTGTATATTGAAGAATCCTTGCATCCCTGGGATAAATCCCACTTGATCATGGTGTATGATCCTTTTAATGTGTTGCTGGATTCTGCTTACTAGTATTTTGTTGAGGATTTTTGCCACTATATTCATCAATGATATTGTTCTGTAATTTTCTTTTTTGTAGTATCTTTGTCTGGTTTTGGTATCAGGGTGATGGTGGCCTCGTAGAATGAGTTTGGGAGTGTTCCTTCCTCTACAATTTTTCAGAAGAGTTTGAGAAGGATGGGTGTTAGTTCTTCTCTAAATGTTTGATAGAATTCACCTGTGAAGCCATCTGGTCCTGGATTTTTGTTTGTTGAAAGATTTTTAATCACAGTTTCAATTTCATTCCTTGTGATTGGTCTGTTCATAGTTTCTATTTCTTCCTGGTTCAGTACTGGAAGGTTATACCTTTGTAAGAATTTGTCCATTTCTTCCAGGTTGTCCATTTTATTGGCATAGAGTTGCTTGTAGTAGTCTCTTATGATGCTTTGTATTTCTGAGATGTCCGTTGTAACTTCTCCTTTTTCATTTCTAATTTTATTGATTTGAGTCCTCTACCTCTTTTTCTTGATGAGTCTGGCTAAAGGTTTATCAATTTTGTTTACCTTCTCAAAGAACCAGCTTTTAGTTTTATTGATCTCTGCTATTGTTTTGTTTCTATTTCATTTATTTCTGCTCTGATCTTTATGATTTCTTTCCTTCTAGTAACTTTGGGTTTTGTTTGTTCTTCTTTCTCTAGTTCCTTCAGGTGTAAGGTTAGATTGTTTATTTGAGATTTTTCTGTTTCTTGAGGTAGGCTTGTATTGCTATAAACTTCCCTCTTAGAACTGCTTTTGTTGCATCCCATAGGTTTTGGGTCATCATGTTTTGTTGTAATTTGTTT
The DNA here is from genome assembly GCF_949987515.2 of Delphinus delphis. Lineage (NCBI taxonomy): Eukaryota > Metazoa > Chordata > Mammalia > Artiodactyla > Delphinidae > Delphinus > Delphinus delphis. Next base: position 141,256,256 of record NC_082685.1, on the reverse strand, counting down.
CTAGGTTTTTTTTTTAATTTCCTCTCTGATTTTTTCAGTGATCTCTTGGTTATTTAGTACTGTATTGTTTACCCTCCATGTGTTTGTGTTTTTTTCCATTTTTTTCCCCTGTAATTGATTTCTGATCTCATAGTGTTGTGGTCAGAAAAGATGCTTGATATGATTTCAATTTTCTTAAATTTACTGAGGTTTGATTTGTGATCCAAGGTGTAATCTAGCCTGGAGAATGTTCTGTGTGCACTTGAGAAGAAAGTGTAATTTGCTGTTTTTGGATGGAATGTCCTATAAATATCAATTAAATCTATCTGGTCTATTGTGTCATTTAAAGCTTGTGTTTCCTTATTAACTACCTGTTTGGATGAGCTGGCCATTGTTGTAAGTGAGGTGTTAACGTCCCTCATTATTATTGTGTTACTGTTGATTTCCTCTTTTAGAGCTGTTAGCAGTTGCCTTATGTATTGAGGTGCTCCTATGTTGGGTGCATATATACTTATAATTGTTATATCTTCTTCTTGAATTGATCCCTTGATCATTATGTAGTGTCCTTTCTTGTCTCTTGTAACATCCTTTATTTTAAAGTCTATTTTATGTGATATGAGTATTGCTACTCCAGCTTTCTTTTGACTTCCATTTGCATGGAATATCTTTTTCCATCCCCTCACTTTCAGTCTGTATGTGTTCCTAGGTCTGAAGTGGGTCTCTTGTAGGCAGCACATATATGGGTATTGTTTTTGTATCCATTCAGCGAGCCTGTGTCTTTTGGTTGGAGCATTTAATCCATTCACGTTTAAGGTAATTATCAATATGTATGTTCCTATTACCATTTTCTTAATTGTTATGGGTTTGTTTTTGTAGGTCCTTTTCTTCTCTTGTGTTTCCCACTTAGAGAAGTTCCTTTAGTGTTTGTTGTAGAGCTGGTTTCGTGGTGCTGAATTCCTTTGGCTTTTGCTTTTCTGTAAAGCTTTTGATTTCTCAGTCGAATCTGAATGAGATTCTTGCCGGGTAGAGTAATGCTGGCTGTAGGTTCTTGCCTTTCATCACTTTAAATATATCATGCCACTCCCTTCTGGCTTGTAGAGTTTCTGCTGAGAAATCAGCTGTTAACCTTATGGGAGTTCCCTTGTATGTTATTTGTTGTTCTTCCCTTGTTGCTTTCAATAATTTTTCTTTGTCTTTAACTTTGGCCAATTTGATTACTATGTGTCTGGGCGTGTTTCTCCTTGGGTTTATCCTGCCTGGGACTCTGTGATCTTCCTGGACTTGGGTGGTTATTTCCTTTCCCATGTTAGGGAAGGTTTCGACTATAATCTTTTCAAATATTTTCTCAGGTCCTTTCTCTCTCTCTTCTCCTTCTGGGACCCCTATAATGCAAATGTTGTTTGTTTAATGTTGTCCCAGAGGTCTCTTATGCTGTTTTTATTTCTTTTCATTCTTTTTTCTTTATTCTGTTCCACAGAAAGAATTCCACCATTCTGTCTTCCAGGTCACTTACCCGTTCTTCTGCCTCAGTTATTCTGCTATTGATTCCTTCTAGTGTGTTTTTCATTTTAGTTATTGTATTGTTCATCTCTGTTTGTTTGTTCTTTAATTCTTCTAGGGATTTGTTCTTTAATTCTTCTAGGTCTTTGTTAAACATTTCTTTCATCTTCTCGATCTTTGCCTCCATTCTATTTCCGAGGTCCTGGATCATCTTCACTATCATTATTCTGAATTCTTTTTCTGGAAGGTTGCCTATCTCCACTTCATTTAGTTGTTTTTCTGGGGTTTTATCTTGTTCCTTCATCTGGTACATAGCCCTCTGACTTTTCATCTTATCTATGTTTCTGTGAATGTGTTTTTTTTTCCACAGGCTACAGGATTGTAGTTCTTCTTGCTTCTGCTGTCTGCCCTCTGGTGGATGAGGCTATCTAAGAGGCTTGTGCAAGTTTCCTGATGGGAGGGACTGGTGGTGGGTAGAGCTGACTGTTGCTCCGGTGGCAGAGCTCAGTAAAACTTTAATCCGTTTGACTGCTGATGGGTGGGGCTGGGTACCCTCTCTGTTGGTTGTTTGGCCTGAGGCAACCCAACACCAGGGCCTACCTGGGCTCTTTGGTGGGGCTAATGGCAGACTCTGGGAGGGCTCATGCCAGGAATTACTTCCCAGAACTTCTGCTGCCAGTGTCCTTGTCCTCACGGTGAGCCACAGCCACCCCCTTCTCTGCAGGAGACCCACCAACACCAGCAGGTAGGTCTGGTTCAGTCTCCTATGGGGTCACTGCTCCTTCCCCTGGGTCCCAATGTGCACACTCCTTTTGTGTGCCCTCCAAGAGTCCCCACCACCATTTTTAAAACAAGTGTGTACTGGGGATGTCTCTGGTAAAGAAAAAACTGGTAAGTTGTACATCACCTCTGTCTTAAATGATCTGACCCAAGGACTTGGGGGTCTGTTAGGTTTCTGAACCTACCCATAAGCTTTATAGCCACCCGGGATGCCTTTAGAATTTGTTCCTGGTTTGCTAAGATCCCCTGAGAGTATATGGTAGGCCACCGTAGTATCCAGGAGCAGCAGGACTAGGGGTGGAAAGATCCAGAAATTTTCTCCCTCTGTGAGGTGTCACCAGTCCTCCAGGAAAAAAAAAAAACAGAGCTCTAACTTCCAGGGGAATCCCATCATCCATTAAAGTCTTCAGAGCTGGGTCCAGAACAAGCACCGAGCTGGGACAACAAGCACCCTCAGCCAATTTCCCAAGGACCAGGACACCAGGTCTTCAATTCGGACAGGAAAAAAAAAAAATTCAAAAGGTTGGGTGACCCGGGCATATTAACCGCGTGACTCTAGGCAAGTCGATTGCCCTCTCTGGACCTTGGTTTCCTGATCTCCGGAGGAGAGGGCTGGATCTGTGAAGAGTCGGAATTAGTTGATCATTAGGGTCTCTTTCATCATGAGCATTCATAATTCTATAAGGCAGCTCTTCCTCAGCCAGGCCAGTAATGTGCCCAGGAACATAGGTGTCCATACCCATCCTGGATTATCCAGTACAGCAATGACTTCAAATATTTTCTCTAGTTCTCAAAGCAAGTGCACATTATTTACTTTAGAAAATATTGCGAATTTGAGAGTAGCTCCTGCTCATTGACAATAACGCCAGCTTATTTCCTTGCATGTGTTCAGTCGCAGCCCTCTTGATAGAGGCCAGTGCTTGATAGAATGTGTGACCCCACTTATACCCTCATCCCCAGAAGCTGGCTAAGCCCAGCTTGGGAGCAAAGCTTTTTTCAAATTTAACCAGCACTTATCTGGCACTTACAGTATGCCAGGCACTGCTCTAAGACTATGCAAACATTAATTCATTTAATGTTCATACCATATGAATTGAGAATTTTTAGTATTCCCATTTACATATGGGAAACGGAGGCAAAGAGAGGTTAAGAAAGTGGCCCAAGTCACACAGCCAGTGAGTAGCCTAGCCAGCTCTTAACCCTACTCTAACCTGCTGCTGTCAGCTCCAGGTACTTGGGTGGAGCAGTTAGTGTTGCTGGACCCTCTGCCCTGGCTCATGGTCTATGTTTCTTCCTTACTTTACTGTCTCCAATTTCCAAGGGCTCCTCTCAGTGGATCTCTTAGCAGATCTTCAGGCTTTGATCTCTACGTGACTGTGATGTAGTGGAAGATGCTCTGTTCTCCCAGTCAAAACACATGTGTCACATCCCCACCTCACCTTCTACTGGTTCTGTGACTTCAGACACCCATCACCTGCCTCTACTAGCCTCATTTTACAACGAGGCTATTAGTACCTGCTCAGCAACAGAGGGGAAATCCACTGAGCCCACACCTGGGAAAGTACCTTGAAAGTTACAAAGTGACAAATAAATTAAGGGATAATGTCAGCATCTGGCACCTCGCAGGTGATAGTCACGTATTACACATTTGTTGAATTGATCGTAGGCAAGAAGCAACACAAAATTTAGGAGAGCGTACAGATTCAGGAACATGTCTAAGCCCTCGCTAGGTCTGCAATAGAGGAAACCATCAAATCATTATTTCCCTAAGCCCTCGTATCTCTAAAATGATCTGCTCTAAACAGGCACATTTTCCTCAAAGAAGCTCAGAAGCCAGAGGTTCTGGAACACACGTGTGTGTCCTGTGGAACCAGGGATGAGTTGGGCCAAACCACAGGCCTGGGTTCGGGGGGATGGGTGGTAAAGGAAGCGGCCTGGGGAACTTAGGTCTGTGTCTACTGAGGTCAGTCACCTGCTCAGGGTGTCCTGTAAGCTTGATGACAAGGACCAGAATGGGTGCCAGCCAGAGACAAGTTTTAGCCAAATCTAAACAAGAGACTTAAAATACCTACCTTCTCGATCCCTGAAAATAGAAACTTGAAATCAACAGCCCCTGATTCCACCCTGAGTCTGAGACGGGTCCAGCTAGTCCCCACTGATGACAATGGCAAACGCCCCAGCCACCACAGGCACTGGTGGGGCGCCTCAGGCTTCAGGTGGCTCTCAGTTCAAGCTCCGCTCAGCTCTACTGACTTGGAGGAATTAGGGAGCCTCTGAATGTCAGCATTGTCCCCTTTTCAATGAAAAAACAGTTGTTCTAAAAAAAATAATCAAATAAACAGGACCTGCTGGCTTAGAGGAATCTCTGTGAGCTTCCAGGAAACAACATTCCCACCACCAGCTCATTTTCATGGGGGAAGCACAGCCTGCGGGCAGAGTGCAGACTCGTTAGACACCATCTGCTCTGTGTACCGGAGAAGTGGGAGCACTGGGGCAGCCAGGGCTACTGAGAAACTGCTGTGCCCAGGAGGGAAATCAACACTGCCCCACATATATTCTAGGAAAAGAAAGTGTGGGCTTGATGTGAGAAAGGCAGAATCCGCACCACTGAATCCCCAAATATTTTTACGGGGGGTTGAAAGCAAAAAAATTTACCAAAAACTCCCCACAAGCCCAAACAAAGCTTCAGTGTGTTCCCATTTGCAGCCAGCCTGATAATCACACCCTTCATGTCTTCTGCAGCTGGGCTGGAACTCAGCGAGTGGAAGGCGCTTCCTATAAACAAAGGCTAGCAGAGAGAGACCTCCTTGCCTCCTCCTGTTCCCGGGCCTCCACCTCCGCCCCTCTCTGCAGAGCCAGCAGGTCAAACAACTGCTTAACCTCTTGGCTTAATTAAAATTTTGGCTCCCTCTTGCAAACTAAGAGCCAGAGATAAAGGAGAAATAAATTGGTCACTGGAACTCGTGAAGGAAGCTTGCATGCCTGCAACGGGCTGCTCTGTGTCCTACCACAGTCAAACCATGGAATCAGTGAATGCCCATTCCACACCTTTGTTTTTCTCCTAGCCTTCGCTCCCCCAAAGGGAGCCCTCTCACTCCATTCTCCTATTCATTTTACACACCTTCCTCCTAACCCCCACAGTTTAGCTCAGCTTCCCCAGCCTTCACCCACTTTCTCACCATCCCTGCGAGGCCCCGTGTCCTTGCTCACTTCTGAACTTAGAACTCTGGGTGATGTGGCTCTTGCTTGAGCTGTACGGATCATCTCTTGGCTTCTCTGCTGTCTCCTCTGTTACTTCCATCTTCCTGTGCTTATCACGCTTTGCCCTCCTTCCCCACCCCACCCCCACACACTGTAAGTGTTTGAAGTCCATGAAAGCAGCTACACAGCCTATAAGATATCAAAATCTTTTAAAGGTTGAATACCTCTTCCACCGAATGTTAGCTATCCATAGTTTCTCCCTCTCTCAAGGTCAAGCTTGGGTTCTGTTGCATCCATGCGTTTCCCCGCCACGACCCAACCAGCACCCATCTCTCACTTTCCTGTCTACCTTATTCTTTGCCTCTTTGATGCATCTTGTTTCATAGGTTCTAGCAGGTGTGAGGGGTCACAGGGTCTTCTCTCCACCTTTCCAGCAGCCCATGGACTTCACAAAACCTGGTCACCTAGATGGCGCTTTATTATTTGCAACTCTAGAAAGCATGGGATTTTGTTGTGATAACCGCTTTCTGTTTTCTGTATAAATTTTGTTTCCTTTAGAAGACTGTATGGCAGTGGCTGTTTGTCTACAGCATGTATAAGTATCACCTGGACACTTATTAAAACATAGAGTCCAGCCCCCTGCCACAGAGATTTTAAGAGATCATAGGCTTAGAGTCAGGCCTAGGAACATAGGTTGGATTTTGAGAAAGTTATTCTAAAGCTGCTCTCTGTAGATCAGGTCTTAAATTGTTTCTATGTTGTCCATGGTATGGGACAGAACTGAGCCTGGTGAAGATGGCTGCCCCACGGGGTCACCAGATGGTTGATTTAAATGAGGTGGGATTCCCATCTAAGCTGGTTTTCTGAGCCAGCCTGTCTTCCACTGCAGGGTTAAAACTTTTCACCTGCACCCTCGCTACCCCCCAGATAAATGACCTCCATAAAACACATCAGGAAAATCCCTCAAATTCCAAGCTAATTGACAGAGATTCCGGGGATAGTTAGCAAATAATTCTCTCTTCTCTACTGACAATCAGCAAGAACAATAGCTGGCCCTCAGCCCACCCAGCAAATATCATTCCATCAGAGTTCTCCGCAACTTTGTCTCTTACTACAACATCTACGAGAATCGAAATTCTCTAAAATCAAATTCCAAGCCTAAAAGAGAAAATGTTATGATACCTGGAAGCAGACCATTCAGATGTTTTGAGTTAATTTGGCATGACTGAAAGAATTTTCACACTTGCAAAAATATCAGAGTTCATTTTTGGCCTCCAAAGAGCTGGAATATAGCTGTGTTTTCAAACTCTAATGAATTTGGCATGAACACTGTTCTCAAAATCAGTGTGAGTTTTGGAAGACCCAGAAAGTGAAGTGTGAACTCATGTAATAACAGATTTCAGAATCACAGATTGCTGACACTAAAACAATGCTAGATAGTACTTCATCCAGACCCAGCTTTTAGAGTCGAGGAAACTAAGGCTTTGCCCCATATGCCTAAGTACCAAAACAACAACTAAACCCACAGTTCCCAAGGGCTACTTTATTCCAGGTGGGGGGTTTCAGCAAAACATAAATGAAGATAACAGGAAGTACTTTTAGGGGGGCAGGATGGTCTGTGGATGCAGGGTGTTCACTGAGGCTGTAGCAGTGCAGGAAGAACAACAGACCAGGAGGCAGAAGACATGAGCTCTGTGTTCCATCTTGGCCAAGTAGAAACCTCAAGACCCTGAACAAGTCATGACTGAGGGTTAGTGTCTTCATCTGTAAAATCAGGGCTGTATTATTGATGAAGTGAAGCCAAGTGTGTGAAGTACATTACAAACTCTCCAATTCTATTGTCCCAGCAATGCCCACAGTTGTACCCAGATGGTCTACTTAGAGTTAAGTCTCCGTGTCCCCTTACTTCAACTCCTTTTGCCTAACCACTAAATCCAATTTTTGATCCTGGTTCTTTGTGGCTTTTTTGTCTTCTCTGATCTCGCTCTGCCCAAAAAGGAGCAGCCCTGGGCCCAGAGATGCCCATTTCCAGTCTGGAACTAGCAGAGCAGAAGTACAAGCCAATTTCTTCCATTTCTGTCTCCCAGGATTACACAGTTCCCTGACCCACAACAGTTCCTCGGTGTTTATTAACTTGTACCAAAGGAAATAGAATAGAATGGAAAAGAATGGAATTGAATTTTGTAAAAATGAATTCAAGCCCATCCCTTCCCAGATTCCAGTCTCCCTTACAGAGAAGACCTAATTAAGAAGGTCTTATCTGGTGAGATGCAGGTTTTTTAACAGGTGAGTTCTACCTATTGCCAGAAAGTGAGAAAGATTTTTTTCTTTTTTTAAAAAAACTGCACTTTTCCCAGGTCTACTATCTACTTTTCCCAGTAGAAAATGATCCTCTTTCTTCCAGGAGGAAGTGTATAGGTTTTCTATGTGGGAGGATGTGCTGATTTGCCACAAAATTTTATTTGCAAACTCTCATTATGGGCAAAATTATTATTATTTCTCTTTTGTGGCTCTGAGGTTTTTCTAAGAACCATAATGAGGAGACTCCTAGAAAAGGAAGACAGTAACTCAAGCAAACTCATTTTTCTGGCTTGCTTTTATGGTCCAGTCTAGAAACTGTGGGTCTCACCACATTCCTATCTGTGGGTCCAGTTGACTTTGCCCAAAAGGAGGTCCTCACTTAAACAGCACCTCAATGCAAACTTAGCTCAGCAAAACCTCCAACAGGAGGTACCAGACACTGATTACGTCTGAGTCAAAGATGTTACAAAATGTATAAGTGCCACAAAGTCTATCAGCTATTGGAGTTAGACTGTGTTTATCACAGCAAGGGGCAAGTAGAAGAGGGTGGTCTCTCTTTGAAGATCTCAAGTCTTGGCCTGTGGGGTGAACTCCTCCACCTTTTGGAATACATGGAATATTCTGGAATGTTGTGGGATGCCCTCCATGCTGGCAGGAACCCCTCCTGGATTCCTTGGGATGAAGTCTTCGTCAACACTTCCACCTAACCTCTCACCTTCTCCACCCGCTAGAGAACAAGGCCCATTAGGAAAGGAAGACTAAGCCACGGTCTGAAAACATGTTAGCAAACATTTTAATTTTACCCAAGAGATCATCAGAAGCCACTAGAAGAGAGGAGAGCGACACCTGAAGAAGATAGTTTGGGCTCCTCTGTTTAACGACTGAAGCCATTATACGTTTTAATGGGATTGCATGTTTGTAAAGCACACTAGAGTCTACAGAATTCTTTGCACAGGCATGATCGCATTTGATCATGGCATCCTGAGACATAAGGGGATTGCTGCCCTCACTTAGAGAGGAGGAAATCAAAGCTCAGAGGGTCTTCCGACCCAGGGCTCTTCATCCCACTACGCAATCCCCAGCCCTTCAGCAATCCCGGTAGGGCAGGCGGCTGATAAATGCTGATTCAGAAGGTCAGCTGATGGGCCATCTCTCAGCAACACTGTGAAGGCAGGAAACGAACCCTCAGTGACAGGCAGGAGCTAGATATTTTCTCTACATTTTCTCACTGAATTCCCCCAACTCAGGCTTCTTGGGTTCAAATCCCATCTGCAACAATTGTCAGAAGTGGGGCTCTTTAGGCAAACTGTATGCTCAGTCTGTGCCTCAGTCTCCTCATGGGTAAAAGCGAGATAACATTATGCCTTCCTTTCAGTGTTACTGTGAGGGTTAAATGAAGCAACCCGCTAAAACACAGAGCTCTGTGCTAAGGACTCATCGCATATTACCTATTACTACCACGGTTATTTCCCTTCTTTTTATACATGAAGAAAGAACGCTAGAAAAGTTTAAGTGGGAACGTTGCTGAGATTGGAATCTAGTTTGACTCCAAACACCTTATTGTTTTTACTGCCTCCTGCTACCATCTGCTTCCTCACGCTCTGCTCTTCTCCTCCTCCTGGCCTCTTCCTCCTCGGCAAGCAGCCTATTATCCTTCCAAGTGTTTCTGATCCCGGGCTGCCTGCATCAGAATGATCTGAGACCTTCCCCAGATGGACAGAACCAGAATTTCTGGAGTTGAACCCCGGGAATCTGCATTTTCCACAAGAAGCGCAGGTGACTCTTCCGCACCTTGACGGAGGTCAAGAGCCGCTGACTCAGAGGGACCACTGCAGCAGCGGTCACTGCCCAGACCGCCCCACCTCCCCCTTCACCCAGGAAGTGCTCCAGAGCTATGCTGCTGTGGACCCTCCCTCCCCTGCACACCCCCCACCTGCTCTTTCATGATGGGCCATTAGAGATACAAGGCTGATGCAGCTCACTGTGTGATGACTGGTCATTCCAACCCACTTTGAGTAATGGCTTATTGAAGTAATGCCTTATTTTGCCTCAGAGTCAGGCAGGCTCATCAGAGTGGGTAGCGGGTAGAGAGCGGGGAGGAGAAGCGGGGGTCAAGCTACATACATTCTCTGCACAAGACACCCACCATGCGCAAAGATGTAACAACTACCGACCTAGAAAATCACAAACTGTACCAGGGTCAAGCCTACAAAAAATGAGATAACACAGCAGAGTAAGCAAGCGCAGAAGGGGAGAAACTAAATCAGTGTTTGTATTAGAGTTTTATCTTATCTCACAAGTGCAGCAGGCCCTTTCCAGAGAGGAGGCCGGGTGTCATTGACTATTTGCTCTCATTTGTTCCAGCTTTGCAGAGGCTAGTCAACTGCCCCACCCCCGACCCAGGTGTCCACAAGAAGCTTTTACCAGATGCTCCTCTGAGGCTGCTAAGCCTGAACCTCAGAACGTAGCCCCAAGGCGAACAACATTTCTGCTTTCTTATCATGATGACTGCTTTTCTTTTGCCCAAATTTCTTCTTAAATTGGACTTAATCTCTGGTTATATAAACAGCTGAAGATATCCTAATTCCTGGGAGGATACCGGAGATCAGTACTTGAGTAGGGAAGGAGATGATGGAGTGGAGAAGAATGAAAGGAAAACAAGTATTAATTATTAAACATTTACAAGATTTACAGAATCACACACCATCTGGCACTTTTTCCCTCCAAGTGCTCTGTCCCCATTAAAGGGGAGGAAAGGCGGGCTTCTCACCACGGAGAATTTGCCTAATTATGTTTTCTCTCTTCTAAGGCGGGAAGGGTTTCCATGGCTGGGTTTAAAAACATGCGTCCTATGGGCAGCCACCTTTGCTCCGAATGGAAATGCAGTTACCCTATCTGCCTTGATTTGACGCGATCTCTTATTTTACAAACCGGACTTGGAACCACTTCACAAAAGGCGCTATGCAAATATATGTGAATAACATGCAAATATATGTGAATAACAGGCAAACCGCCCAGGATTCTGGGCATGTTTTTATAACAGGCCGGAAACACTGCCCCCAGCTTAATTTTGCCTGCTGGTGTTTGGGGCAGGGGAGCAAGCAGTTCAGGGTCTGGGTGTGGAAGGAGAGGTGGGGTGATCGAAATAAAGAAGTTCCTGATGTGCCTCACCCTCCCTAAGAGGGTAGGTGTGGGTTTACCCACCATATTTTCCATATACTTGAATTTCTAGAGCAGGTTTAATGTCACTATTGCAACTTACTGTCACCCAGTAGTTCGGTTAATGGGCGTTTTGATTTGGGACTTGGAAATCCTGTCATTGCATTCATAAGCGCTATCCTCCCAATCCTCAGATCCCAGGTGGGGACAGTCCAGGTGAGTCATGCCCCAGAGCCCCTCTTAGACCCTGGGGAGTCACCCAATATTAGTGGCTGAATCATCCTCAGGTACCATCTAGTCCAACTGCCTCGTTTTACAGATGGGCAAATTGAGGCCCAATGGCCCAGTGTCACTGTGATACACTGAGTTGGTGGCTACACAAAGGTAAGAATTTGGGCCCCATGAGTCTTGGTCCAGTCCAGCAGCCTTGCTGCTCTTTAAGAGTTTACAAAGTATAGAAAAAATATGAATATACTTTCTGAAATCATCATTTTAAAAAGGAGAGAGACAAATGGACAAAGGTAAAGAAGGAAGCTACGTCTAATAGTGGGGTGGGGGGCAGAGTGGTCCGAGCCTGAGCTCTGAGATGAGACACAACACGGACCAGCTGCTTAGTTGATGTGTGGACTTGGAATCTGACCTAACCTTGCTGAGGCTTAGCCCTCACCTTTAAAATAGAGATCATAGTGCCTATGTGCCCGGGTTGTACAAGGATTAAAGGAGATAATGCATAGATCCTGGCACACGCGAAATGCTGGCTCTCGTTATAACCTCGGTGCAGCCATCCAAGGATTTGAATAGACTGCCAAGGCATCAGTCCTGGGGGGCCTGCCCTTAAGCCAGATTTCCTCCCTGCCAGCTCCTCTCTTCCGGCCCAGGACCCTAGCTGCCCAAACCCGCCCCTCTACCTCCCTCAACAATTAAGACAATCGTGACAATTTTAGTACTCAGCTCTACGGATCTCTCCAGAGGGTGGCAGGGCACTGACTAGAAATGAAGTTGCAAAAGGACACAGGTTAAAGGGTACTGGTAAGGAAAAGAAAATGGGAAGAAAAGGAGAGCTATTAGGGGGTTCCTTTCATCTGTCATACCAGTGCTGGATGATGTGAGAAAATCTTTACACGAATGGGGAACGTGAGGTACAATCACCAGCATGTCAGTCCTCCATGGAAGTTACATGGTAGCAAAATGAATGCCCATCACTTTTCTCTTGCTTTGCCTAAGTTACTAAATACCTTAAGTTAGTGCAAAAGCTTGGCTTTCCCCTCCCCCAGGACCGTTAAAACCATGTCCCGTGAAAGCTGGTTTAAATAACATTCTAATCACGGACTGCTCAGTCATTATACAATGATAATTAGTATTTTATAAAGATCCTGATTCAACAAAGAAAGATCAAATAATATTCGGTATAGTTTTCATGAGAAATACATTTACTCATGTTCTGAGTCTCTGAAACCTGGCCTTTCATCTTTCATGCATATTAACCAGAACACCGTATTTTCTGGCTGTATCAGAAAGGACAATCCACTCTCTTTCTTAACTCTAGATCTGCAGTTTTCCTTTTGAGTCCCTATTTATCTTCTTGCGAAACATGTGCCCAAAAGAACAAGAGGATAACATTTTCTCAAGACAATATTTGTTTTGCAGAGTGTATCCCTGATACTGGACACCACCCAGCTGTTGGAGACCCTGGAGGTCGAGAGTCTGAGGTTCTGACATTGCAATTCAAACCCCAAAGCACAGTGGATCTTCATCTTGGTTTCAGAAAAGTCATTATCTTCATTTTTTTTTTTTTTTTTTGGACACTAGAGCTGACCCCCTAGAGATAAGAACAAAGAGAATGTGTTCCGTCTTCCCCAAGACTGCTGCACCAGCATATATTTTCCACTTAAAGCTTTCAAGTATTTGACTTATAGGTTGACGAACACCCCCAGTGGACTGTTAGGGTTCGGTTTAATCTCCAAGAAAACTGGCATTAAAATAGACCTTTTCCCGGCAATAATCATCTCATTTACGATAAATTATTCTATTCTCAGTACCTTTGAGACACATGAGAGCTTTCATGTAATAAAGAAGCCATTTGTTCCTGAAGATTTTAATGCATGTTTCCATATTTTTCTCATTTTTAATGCAAGTGACATTGACAGTATTGTAAGACAATGTCTTTTAAAAGCAAATTTATGGCAAATGTTCCAGTGAAATGGATGGCAGCATGCACCACTGCAGAGCTATTCTGCTGAAAGGAGCAGGGCAGAGATGTTCTAATTCTCATTTATGTGCATAAAAGAGTAACTTGGACAGAGAAAGACAATGTTATTGGGCAAATTGATAAGATATGGGAGATCTCCATTCAAGGTGGGCACCATCCTTGGATTTTCTGTATGTACTTAGTCATTGCTGTGTCTCAGATGCCACCTCTGAAATATAGGTGGAAAGGGACAGATGTTGGAGAAGGCCATGGTGACTACTTAGAAAGAGTTGAGTCTGAGCTTTTATGTGTTAACTGGAAAAAGAGGCTGTTTTGAAAGGACAGAGAATCCAGGAGCAGATACTATGGTCTTTGCTAGAAATTTGACTATTTTGATTTTCTAAACTTGCATTTCAGAGCTGCTCATTTGGGTACTATCTATCTGAAAAGCCACCATGATGGTGGTTCTTGATTGGGAAGGTGGTAACAGGGTCTGGAAAGGGAGACAGTGTCAGAATCAAATATACCTGTCCCTGCTTCTATGATTTTAATTTATGCTAGACTCTTGGGGCAGAAAAATCTTTTGAGAAATCTCCTCATATATAATTCTGATATGCTTCCTAAGAACCACTGCATTACTGAAACCAGTAAAGTATGAGATTTAACCTCAATCATATGTACTGACAAGAAAATGCATTCTTGACATGAGCAATAGAGCACTTCTGGGATAAGAAGCCAACTCCCAGGGACAGCTAATGTTCTTTTGGTAAAATGCTCAGTTCATTTTCTGGACATTAATACTGTCCATCAGTAAGAGTGAGCCATTGTCTAGGGTCAAGCTAATTCAAAGTCACACTCTGGCTAAAAGAGTTAAAGTCTTTGGGGTGAAGAGTTTACAGGGTAGGGATCTAATTTTAGTTTTGGACAGGAGCTATTTTGGCCTTGGGGATGATGCCTAACTCTACTCTAAACATTGCATCTAGCTCTCAATTCCCTTCCAAGCACCTGGAAAAAGGAGAAAAAATACAATAAGAGGGAAATGATGAGTCGGTGTGAAGATGATTTAATAGAAGCCAAAGCTAGAAGGAAAGAGTAACGCATGCATTGCCTTCCTATTACGTGCCAGGCACTGTGTTATATGTTCCCATTGTTAGAATGGAGACGTATAATAGGAAATGTCTAAGGATGGTGGATCCTGGGGACCAATGGCTCACATCTGCTCTAAAACGGTAGCCAGTAACCATTTGTAGCTATTGAACACTTGAAGTGTGGCCAGTGCAAATTAAGCTGTGCTGCAAGTGTAAACTACATAAGAGATCTTGAAGACTTGGTTCAAATAAAAAGAACATAAATTATCTCATTAATAATTTTATACTGAATACATGTTGATCTGTTAATGTTTGGAATATTGGGTTAAATAAAATGTATTCTTAAAATTAACTCACGTCTTTCTTTTTTACTTTGTTTAAATGCACGAGCACTAGAAAACAAAATGACATATGCGAGGCTTGTGTTTGTGACTCCTGTTATACTTCTGTAGGGTCGCACTGGCTCAGACTGTTAATAAAACTCAGCTCTGTCATCAAGAAGGGGAAAAAAAGACCTGCATTTAACGTGATAATCCACTGTTACCCAGGGGCAAATGTTCCAAACTCTTCATATGGACCGAGCCTCTGAGTTGCTGACTTTAAGTGGAGGTACTTTGAATCCGCTAGGGATACATCAATGGCACAGGCTTTGACCAGGGGCTGCAGGAAAGACCCCAGACTCAGCCCCAAATGGACAGAAGAGCCAAGTCGCTGTGGAACAAAGAAAGTGGTGATAGAAAAGCGTGAGCACTCACAAGCCATGTGAAATGGCTGAGGGTAAGGGGGCGGCACTGAAATGGGGAAAAGGGAAAGAGGACTTGGAGAAATCAGGAATCAAAAGGGAACCTGTTTGCTCTTTCCAACCGCGAGACTTCCAAAACCGAACAGGAATTTTGTGCACAGTAAAAGCTGATATTCACTACATCTTCCAGAATGCCCGTTACTGTCTTAAATGTTCTACATGTATCAGCTCCTCTAATCCTAGGAAAAGCCCTGTTAGGCAGGCATTACTATTATCCCATGGAAGATGTAGAAACCAAGCCTGGAAAAGTTTAATAGCTAGTTGAGTTTTCTCATTTGCTAAGTGATGAAGCTGGGCTTGAAGCTGAAGAGTCTAAGTCTACCTGGGTGGCTCACGCTCTACACCACTGCGTGCCTGAAAACCCAAGCCCTCCCATCTCACGGGGCTGTAAGAGCCTTGGGGAGAAGACAAGGGGTGGGAATGGGTCCCGGTCAAATTCCCTTCCATTATTTTCAAGATAGCCTGGGAGCTGGGACCACAAAGAAAGTACATTTACACAGGTAGGTCTGGGAGTTGAGAATCTGCGTTTGGGTGACTGGGCAAGAAACCTGGTACAAGGTAGCTACTGAGGGTGTGGGCTCTGTGAGCCAGCTGTCAGGGTTTGAGTCCCAGCTTGACTACTTCCTAACTGTATCCAAAGGCACAGTTTCCCCATCTATAAAACAGGTTAATTCCAGTAGTTGCCTCAAAGAGTTGTAGAATTAAATGAGATGCATGGAAAGTGCTTATTAAGTACACATAGTGAGTCCAGCAGTAGATATTGGCTGTTACGACAGTAGAGGAGATGTAGGATACAGCTCTAAAGGCTGCCACCCACAGGTGAATCAGCACATTGAGAGTTGATGAAATGTAAATAGAAGTACTCCTGAGCAAGCCAGCTTTGCCCTGAGGCAGAGGAAAGATATGCAAAAGAAAAATGCTGTAACCTTGGGTCTTCTTCCTCAGGAGATGAGAGGCTGTTGAGACCCTTGAGGACATCTCCTAGATGCTCATCAGTACAAGAAGTTAGGGTTAGTTTGACTTCCCTTTGCCCATAGTAAAGAAAGAGTCCTTTGCCTTGAGTGGTGAAGCACTTCTCTAGGGAAGAGGACCGCCACCCTGGACCCCTAAGACATCACACTGTGGGCCCAGCCTCAATGGACTGGCATAGCGGGCTGGGCCAGAAGTGTACCCAGGAACTGTCTGTATCAGGCATCGGCTGGGTGGGCTGGGACAGCACAAAGGGTTGAAGCAGGATTGGAGAATTTCTGCTCATAGTGGTCAAGGAGCAGCATGTCCACAGCAGGCCACAGAGGAGGAGGAACACAAGGAGCTTCTGGAAGCTTCTTGAGTAGAAACTTCTATTTACAACTCATCCAACCCCACTTCCCTGTCTTTGGGCGGGATGCTTAGAAGCTAGAGATATTTAAATGTGGTTTTCCTAGATTTGGTGCGTCTCCTAAGAGGTGTTCCTCTGAAGCTCAGGCCAAGAGGACCACAGGGAAGGAAATTTTATTGTGGCCAGTGGAAGCCAAGGGAGCATTTCAGAATGAGGGCATTGGCTGTTTCACTACATTACAGAGGAGTCAGGTGGAGGTTGATCTTGGATTGGAACTAAGGGGAAAAAGTTTGGGGCAGACCTTGAAGGGTGGGCTCACCTTCCTTCCCATTTCTCTATCAAAATGTTATGGGCAACCTAATCTCTGAGCAGAGAAAAGCAGGCCCTTGGATATTACTGGCAAGAATTATAACATCCCATTGAGGAAGACATTCTCTACCACAACAGGGAGTCTCGAATTAGTCAAAGACTTGGAATGGTTTCTTGATAAATGAAATGTAGTCAATTTTAGTGACTTCTTTGGGAGATATTACATGTCTTGTTCCTTTCTCTTTGTTTACTTTGGATTGCCAGTGAGGTCAAGTGCAGTTGTTGATCTCATCCCAACAGCCCAGAATACGTGAGCACATCTGCAGCCCAAGAAACAGTACTCAAGTGACCAGAAGTAAAATGTGGTGCTAAGTGACCCAAACAATTGAGAGGATACAATCTGGCACAATCTGTAGCCATTAGAAAGCCATATATATATATGGTAGTGCCATTTTAAAAAGAGAGATGACAGCACAAAATGTTGAACCAAGTTTAACTCATATGTTGCTGGTGGAAAGGTAAATAAACACCTTAGAAAACTGGGCTGAGCACATAAATACGTTATGCTCCAACAATTCCACTCCTATGAACATACCTAACAGAAATATATACACGTGTGCACCAAGACACATTTTCTCATTTCCACACTGTTCAAAAAAGCCAATATAGGGACACCTCTTTTGCACGACATCAAAATCTCCCTAGCCCTACCGTTGCTGTTGCAACTGATTTCATGCAGGCTTTGGCTACTGCAGGTACAATCAGTATAACACCTTACCTAGGGCCTGCACCATGTACACCTGACTTCCTGCAATGCAGTCTCTCTGACTTGGGATTCCCTTGGAAAACTCATGCATGTATGACCTGGGAGAACAGGAGAATTTATGCTGGTGGGACCATTCTTGGTCGATGGGAGACAGAAGCCAATAAGCAATGGATAAATATTTCTACTTCTGTTCTCCCCGGTAAACAGTTCTGAAACGCATTTCAGACAGCCCCTTAGAAGATGCTGATAGGATTGAACAGCAGCTAACTGTAGGAGTAGTTAACGTAACAAAATATCCATATATTGGCCTCCCCTCTTTTCTGATTTCACACTCCCTCGCCTGCGTGCCTGTTCCCAGGGAAAATGTTCCCAAATGAAGTGTCCACAGGCAAACCTCTGTCTTGGGGTCTCCTTGTAGGGGAACCCACGGCTAAGATAGCTCAATTTGGAAACTACCCAGTAGTAGAATGAATAAATAAATTGTGGAATATTCATAGGAAGAATTGTTGAATTCCATTCCCCCAAAAATGAATGGAATGCACAAATATCACGTCAAATCAAAAAGCTAGCTAGAAAAGAATATATGCTCTAGATTCCATTTATACAAAGTTCAAAAGCAGGCAAAAGGAAATCATGGTATTAGAAGTGAGGAGAGTGATTACCTTTAGTAAGGAGGAAGGGGGCAGTCATTGGAAGAGGTTATGGGGGGACTTCTGGGTACATTGTCAACAGTCTCTTTCTTGAACTGGGTATTGTTATGCGGTGCTCACTTTATGATAAATCCTTGCACTTTTGTGCTATATGTGAATAAACATGGTTTTAAAAGAGCTTAAGATCAAGAAATTGTGATGACCAACTCTTTACTCAACAATGTACAATCTTGTTTTAGGAAGATCACTGTCTACGTCTACAGTCTATTGTAGGAGATGCCAATTCCAGTTCCTTCCCTAGCTGGGAAGGTAACATGGACAAGTGAAAATGGTCCAGTGGGACTGTGATTTTCTGAACAGGGTGGGTTCTCTTCAGTTCCAGCCAGTGTTGTGGTAGTAAACTGGTAATCCAAAAAAACAAAAAGGCACAAGTACTCGAGCAACTGGGGTTTGGAAAATTAGGTCCTGGTTCCAGTTTTAGAATTGAAATTGCTTTGTTTACCAGGGCCTCAGTTTCCCCATCTGTATTAGGATGCCTTCTGAAGACATTCTTCTCAAATCAGAACTTCTAGGTTTATGTAATGAGCATCAAACCATGTGAAGCTATCCTTTGGGACTGGACAAACCTCACAACATGGCAGGGACAACTTAGTGGTGCTGGGCCATTGACAGACATTCTAGGTTTGAAGGTTGCCGCTTTCTCTCCTTCCACTCCTGTCACTTATCAATGGGAAGGTGAGGCTTCCCCAAGCCATCAGCCTAACAACGTCCCTTGGCCTGCTGGGGAAGTCCAGTCCTGACGCTCCACAGTCCTTGAACCTCTTGATTTCTGGGGGAGAATAGATCCACTTTCTTGAAAGGAAGCGAAGTAGAGCAGGGAGACTTCACCTGGGCTTGTACTATGGCTCTGCCACGTGATAACTACGGATTTCAACCTCAGTTTCCTCCCCTGAGTTCCTGCCTCACAAGGATTGTGACAAAAAGCATCTGCTGCTTAAAGCGTCTATATCACAGAGTCTCTGAAACAGGGTGTCAAATAAATGTTAATCACCATGATTATTGTTACGATTTATCAAGGCATCTCTTTAGAGGTGTTGAACAGCCAACGGCTCAGATCCTCATTAAAATTTAAACTTGTGTCTCCTTGTGTTTCATTTGGTCTCCTTTACTCTGTTATGTTAGAGAGTCAGCCAGAGCTAATATTTCTGCAAGATCCAGACAGGTCTAGACACAGATATTCTAATCTAATCCCAAACTGCAGACTCAGGAATGCTCACAGAGAGATGCTGCTATGTATTCTGCTGGAGAAAATTCACATGCCAGGAGGCAAAAGATTCAAACTTTGAATGTCTGAAAAGGCAATTAGGTGGTTTAATTTGTGCTCTTAATTTATTTTCAGATAATATGTATAAGTACTCTAGACAGGATCAGTAACTATATCAGAGCTTGAGATAGAGGGGAAAACATAGGTCATACCAATTCTGTTTTAATTTGAAAATTTGATATTTTGTTCTTCAAGGGCTTTTTAATTAATTTTGATTTTTAAATTTTGCATTAAAATCTTACGTATCTTGATAACTGAATTTTTTGACACCCCTTTAAATTTTGCACTTGAGGCAACAGTGCCCCACTTGCCTCACCCTAGCCTTAGCCTTACTCACAGTCCTGCTAGTGCCCTAAGTGAACAGGTGCTTAGTGGAAGATTTTTTTTTATGTATTGATCACTTCTAGTTGAATTCAATCAAGAATATGATTCAAGGGCTTCTCTGGTGGTGCAGTGGTTGAGAGTCTGCCTGCCAATGCAGGGGATGCGGGTTCGTGCCCCTGTCCAGGAAGACCCCACATGCCGCGGAGCGGCTGGGCCCGTGAGCCATGACCGCTGAGCCTGCGCGTCCGGAGCCTGTGCTCCGCAATGGGAGAGGCCACAGTGAGAGGCCTGCGTACCGCATTAAAAAAAAAAAAAAAAAAAAAGAATATGATTCAATATCTTCACATAATGAGTCAGGTTTTCATGGAGAAATCACTAAACTGGAGTCAGAAAGCCTGGTTCTAGCTTTAATCTGGGTGTACTAAATTGCTTGAGTACAATACTAGACTTCTCTGAAATTCTGTTTCTTTGACTTTAAAATAAGTACAAGCAATACATACATTTTTGGTGTAGGCTCGAATACTTAAATGCTTTAAAATATTATGTTAAAATATTCACTTTGATTACTGAGTATTTTGGCATCCCCTATATGTGCAAGGAGTATTAGTAAGAGTTCTTGGTTGCAAACAACAGAAATCACTGCAGCTGCCTCAACTGTAGTCACTGGACTATACTGGTTATTTCACCAAATATCATTGAGGGCTAGATAATTAGGTTTGGAGACTACTCAGCTATGACCAACACTCTAATTATTACCCCAGGAAAGACACTGCTGTTACAGCGCTGCAGGGAATTGCCACTAGGACCATCGCAACCTCTGCCTCTGCATACCAAATGTCTCCCTGTCACCCACGACAGAAGTCTTCCACTCAGCACTCCTGACTCTGCAAGCTGTCCTCCAAATCAAAGTTTTGCACGGGTACATCTGAGGAGAATCGGCCCATGCCTCTATCTAGCTGCAAAGGAATATGGGAAAACGAGTTTCTGGCTCCTTCCTGGGGAAAAGGGCTCATAAATGTGGAAAATTTCAAACTAAGAAAGGGTACTGGGTAAGTGCTGGGCATCCAGATGGCATGACGCGTGTCCACTGCAATAAAGTGGGTTTTGCAGGCTTGGGCAGCATTCATGGGTATGTGTACAAACATGGGGCAAGGGACTAAAAGTTCACATGGAAAATCACCTCCCTCTTCCCTGAAGTTACACTCACACTTGAAGCCACCCTTTTTCCCTGCCTCTCCTGGAAGCAAAAGTGTTTATGAGAACTCGGGCTGTGATACTCACTCCTGGTGTCCCCATCACTCACTTAAACCCCTAGATTCCCCCATTTCCTTTCTGTAATCTGGTAATAAGTGACTGAGCTGCCTCAAGGGATGCTCTCTGGACTCATTAAATCTGAAAATGCTTGGGAAATGCATCTGCTCAGGCCTGCAGCCAACTATCATCATGGTCAGCTTACAGACAATCTCTCAAGCAGCAAAATATTTTCAAGTTCTAAAATCCTGACCCTAGCCCATCCCTTTATTTCCATCTTACCTAGCCTGGCTAAATTCTCTGTATAGGACACAAACATTCAAAATGAAAGTTCTGTCTATCTCCCTTTTTATAGATTTCCAGGGGCCCATGGCACCAACACAGAGAGGTGTGCTGTGAAAAGAAACAGTGAATTTCCCAGGAGTGCTTCCTCCTCTGAACTGATCTAACTTAAGCTCTCTGAAGCTCTTCTCTTTCTTTAGCTTCTGAGAATGGGGTGCTGGACTGAGAGGCAAGGATTTTACATTGGCATAGCCATTTATCTTAATTAATATGCACTTCTCATGTCCTGCTCTAGTTTGAAATCTGTGGCTACGTCAGCGTGTGTGTGTGTGTGTGTGTGTGTGTGGTTGTTTTGCTTCTTCTTTTATATTGTGAATTGACTAATGGAGACCAAGACTCATCTCTGCTTTCCCCCCAACAATGCCTCAAGAAAAAATATCTTTAAGAATAAACAAGGGCAACGCTCACCACTATTATTCAACATAGCTGTGGAAGTTTTAGCCACAGCAATCAGAGAAGAAAAAGAAATAAAAGGAATCCGAATCGGAAAAGAAGAAGTAAAGCTGTCACTGTTTGCAGATGACATGATACTATACATAGAGAATCCTAAAGATGCTACCAGAAAACTACTACAGCTAATCAACGAACCTGGAAAAGTAGCAGGATACAAAATTAAGGCACAGAAATCTCTTGCATTCCTATAGAATAATGATGAAAAATCTGAAAGAGAAATAAAGGAAGCACTCCCATTTACCATTACAACAAAAAGAATAAAATACCTAGGAATAAACCTACCTAAGGAGACAAAAGACCTGTATGCAGAAAACTATAAGACCCTGATGAAAGAAATTAAAGATGATACAAACAGATGGAGAGATATACCATGTTCTTGGATTGGAAGAATCAACACTGTGAAAATGACTATACTACCTAACGAAATCTACAGATACAGTGCAATCCCTATCAAACTACCAATGGCATTTTTCACAGAACTAGACCAAAAAATTTCACAATTTGTATGGAGACACAAAAGACCCCGAATAGCCAAAGCAATCTTGAGAAAGAAAAAAGGAGCTGGAGGAATCAGGCTCCCTGACTTCAGACTATACTACAAAGCTTCAGTAATCAAGACAGTATGGTACTGGTACAAAAACAGAAATATAGATCAATGGAACATGATAGAAAGCCCAGAGATAAATCCACGCACATATGGTCACCTTATTTTTGATAAAGGAGGCAAGAGTGTACAATGGAGAAAAGACAGCCTCTTCAATAAGTGGTAGTGGGAAAACTGGATAGCTACATGTAAAAGAATGAAATTAGAACACTCTCTAACACCATACACAAAAATAAACTCTAAGTGGATTAAAGACCTATATGTAAGGCCAGACACTATAAAACTCTTAGAAGAAAACATAGGCAGTACACTCTATGACATAAATCACAGCAAGATCCTTTTTGACCCACCTCCTAGAGAAATGGAAATAAAAGCAAAAATAAACAAATCGGACCTAATGAAACTTAAAAGCGTTTGCACAGCAAAGAACACCACAAACAAGACGAAAAGACAACCCTCAGAATGGGAGAAAATATTTGCAAATGAAGCAAATGACAAAGGATTAATCTCCAAAATATACAAGCAGCTCATACAGCACAATATCAAAAAAACAAACAACCCAGTCCAAAAATGGGCAGAAGACTTTAATAGACATTTCTCCAAAAAAGATACACAGATTGTCAACAAACACATGGACAGATGCTCAGCATCACTAATCATTACAGAAATGCAAATCAAAACTGCAATGAGGTATCACCTCACACCAGTCAGAATGGCTATCATCAAAAAATCTACAAACAATAAATGCTGGAGAGGGTGTGGAGAAAAGGCAAACCTCTTGCACTGTTGGTGGGAATGTAATTGATACAGCCACTGTGGAGAACAGTATGGAGGGTCCTTAAAAAACTAAAAACAGAACTACCATACGACCAGCAATCCCACTACTGGGCATATACCCTGAGAAAACCATAATTCAAAAAGAGTCATGTACCATAAATGTTCACTGCAGCTCTATTTACAATAGCCAGAACATGGAAGTAACCTAAGTGTCCATCGACAGATGAATGGATAAAGAAGATGTGGCACATGTATACAATGGAATATTACTCGGCCATAAAAAGAAACAAAATTGAGTTATTTGTAGTGAGGTGGATGGACCTAGAGACTGTCATACAGAGTGAAGTATGTCAGAAAGAGAAAAACAAATACCATATGCTAACACATATATATGGAGCCTAAAAAAAGAAAAAGTCCTGAAGAAACTAGGGGCAGGACAGGATAAAGACACAGACGTAGAGAATGGACTTGAGGACATGGGGAGGGGGAAGGGTAAGATGGGATGAAGTGCCATGGACATATATACACTACCAAATGTAAAATAGCTAGCTAGTGGGAAGCAGTCGCATAGCACAGGGAGATCAGCTTGGTGCTTTGTGTCCACCTAGAGGTGTGGGATAGGGAGGGTGGGAGGGAGATGTAAGAGGGAGGGGATATGGGATAGATGTATATGTATAGCTGATTCACTTTGTTATACACTAGAAACTAACACACCATTGTAAAGTAATTATACTCCAATAAAGATGTCGAAGAAAAAAAAGAAAAAACAAGGGCAGTTAATGAAAGCTTTTTCAATATAACTTCTATTTTTATACAATAATCTTCCTTTGTTCCTTTCTTCTTTTCATCATAAATTAGTTGGTTTTTCCACAGAAACAATGTAATAAGTGGTGATTATATCTTAAGGGTAACATCACAGATGCCTATTTAATCAATAATATTGTTGGGAATTTTTATTGGAAATGAAAGAAATAGGAAAACCCCTTTTTTTTCTATACTGCTACTTTAAAAACGCATAAAAACAATAATTCCAAGTAAGAAATTATTTTGGAAAGAGTCTATAACTTGAAGGAGGCTGGAACTCAAGGAATATCAGGTTGCTTTGGGGAGAAGGAGGCAATGGTAACATCTGTGGGGATGCTTAAAGGACTCTGCAGACATGAAGTTCTGGCAAACCAGAAGATGCCAACATTGGGTCTTAGTTCAATCTAATTTCATTACAAACACCAGGGTACTTATATCTCTACAACTCTTCTCAGGTTTATTAGACTTATTACAGTTTGCCTTTTGGCTCACAAATGGGACCAATAAAGAAGAAGAAATAACACATTTCAGGGTAATAGGCAAGAGTTGAAAGAAAGTGGGAAGAAGATTAAAGTGCATGTCTCACCGTGTGTGAGAAAGAAATTCCCTGGCATGGAATTAATGGAAGTAGAAGAGTGTATTATTCTTCTACTGTGTATGTTCTCCTCATAAAGATTGCTCCTCATGTAAGGCCTTATAGAACATGGGAAATAGGAAGAGCATAGGTGTGACATGCTGTGATTTATATTCTTTAAGGGATCCCTCTTGCTGTTGTATTTGTTGGGGAAAGTGAGCAATGGACTGGGCAGTAGCAGGGGAGGTGGTGAGAAGTGGTCATATTCTGGATATATTTTGAAGGTAGAATCATCAAGATTAGTGGATGGTGGTGATACCTTCAGCCCAGTGGATTGGTTTACTATAGAAGAATATAAGATAAAGTCAGGAAGAAGCTCCTTGTCTGGGGTATATGGAAAATACAGATGTTCAGGGGCTTATTGTCCTATGTTGACTCAGTGGCGGAGCTGCAGCAGGGTGGATGGAGGAAGCATCTAGGCTCTGGACTAGACTCATCGACTGGCACAATGGAAGAGAATGCTCATCGCTCTAGACTTACATTCAGTAAATACTTATTGCAGGCCGACTATGTACCAGGCAAAACACTGAATCCTAGGAATAGAGACAAGCTAGTGAACAAGGTTCTTGACCTCACAAAGTTTATAATCTATCTACTAGATTGCTTTATGGATATGGGCATAAAACCTCCCAGGATACTTTGTACTTTCTCACTTCTATTCAATTTCTCTCATGTCCTTTCCTCTTGTTAAAATACTTTCCTTTTCCTGAGGTCTATTTTCACCTATCACAGCCCTCTCTGGTTCATTTCCCCAGCTGCCTTCTTCATGAAGCCTCCTTGGTTTTTTATCTTCAATATTCAAGGCATTTTTTGATACTTTTCCTGTAATACTCATTACACTAAAATATGCTTTTCATATACCTGACTCTCCTCTCCTACTAAACTGAAAATTCCTTGAGCCTGAGTCTTGCCACTCATCTTTACATTGGCCAGAAAACTCAGCACATACTTGATACCCAGGAAGTGACAAAAGAAAGAATGAATACATTTTCCCAAGGGAGAGAGCACCCAGAGAGAAGTGCAAAGGGTCAAGGGCATATGCACTGATAGGGGGAGCAGAAAAGAGAAGTCAGAGGAAAAGACAGAAAAGGAACGCCTGTGGAAAGAGCAGACACAGAAGGAAACAGGGTCAAGGAAGGGAAGAGAGGCAACAAATCAGCAGAGTTGCCACTGCGGTGAATCTCTGCAAGGATGGCATCACTGGATATCAACTAAAGGACGTTGGGTGGTAGAACAGAGGCCAACTTGTAGGTGGCTAACAAAGGGATGCAGTGAATGTGGCCATGCCCAAATCAGCTGTAACTTTCTCTGCATTACTCTTTATCTGTAGGACTGGTTCACTGGTCATTCAAAGTATCTCTATTTCTCAGGGTTCAATGCAAGACACAGAAACCATTCTAGGTATTAGGTATTTCATATTGAAATTGCTACAGGAAAAGTCAGGGGGCTGCCAATGGATTTTGGTTTCAAGATCAAATCACTGGTAGCATCCAGAGAACAGGCTACTGCTCCTGCTGTTACTGAGATGACCACTGCTGTGGCCCCAACTGCCTCAGCCCATGAAGCTAGACCCTGGAGGCCAGGTTGCAACACTCAGATCTCTTGGAGTTGACTCGTAGGCATCACCACAGCCACTGCCTCATGTCTGCCTTCCAAATCTCATGCAAGGGCAGCTGTCAGGTGGAGTCCAGTTCTCAAGTAGAGCTGTAGCTGCAAGGAAGCCTTGAAAGGGTCGTTTTCAGCTTTCCAACCTCTCCAAATAGAAAGAGGGTCAAATGGGGGTTGAGAGCACTCATCCAAATATGCCCCACGGCATCCCAAGTGGTCAGCTAAGGCAGGAGAGCCACGGCCACGTTACCGTCACTTTGAGTGGAGGTTGGGTGTGCCAGGGGCTGCCAACTCACGTGTTTGCTAGGAAGACTTTCCTGCCACCCACATCCAACTTCAAAATTTATGTCTTCGTCCTGTGCAATTCTATAGCTCTTTATTATAATATTGCTACATTCTCCCATGTTTTACTGTTAATTGGGTATATGTGGTTCTTCCTCACCAGATTACACATTTCCCCCAAAATATAAAAGCTTGTGTCTTAATCTGTTCAGACTGCTATAAGAAAAATACCATAAACTGGGTGGCTTATAGAAAACAGAAATTAATTTCTCACAGTTCTGGAGGCTAGAGAGCCCAGGATCATGGCACTGGCAGATTCGGTGTCTGGTGAGAGTTGGCTCCCACCTTGATGGCTGTCTCCTGTCCGTGTCCTCGCATACAGGAAGGAATGAGGGAGCTCCCTGGGGTCTCTTTCATATGGGCACTAATTCCAGTCACGAGAGCTCTGCCCTCATGACCTAATCATCTCCCAATAGCCACCCCCTACCAATCCCATCACCTTGTGAGTTAAGTTTTAACACATGAATTCGGGAGGGACACAAACAGACCTGAGCAGCTTGGGATAGAGTTTAGTCCCAGAAAGTGCTCTATTATCATAGTTATTATTGTCTTGATTTATCTCATTCCTAGATCCTAGTAGTTCTATAGGTGCTCTATCTTGGCTTTCTAATGAGTGGACTCTTAATGCTCTGTCTTTATAAATAGTAACTTCTCCTCCCAACACCCCCTCCCCTACTTCCCAACCCCCGCCCCCCACCAAGCCTTCCCTCACATCATTCATCCTACCCCTAGGTCCCAGATACATGTTGTGGGAAAATAAAAGAGAGCACTACTATACACAAAAGTGAGGACATCTATTTTAATGAAATAAGATGCTTAGTTCTCCCTGGGTAATGAAACGTTATCAGGCTGCCTTGACTCCGGGGGTCTAAGTCGCTGGGGAGCTGACTTGCTGAGTAAGACTTGCACCCACACAGCTGTTGCCTTACTCTGTCTTTGGGGCAATATTGCTGAAGATGAATGACAGGTTGTTTGAGATCAACATCACCTCCCTTGTCCCATACAAAACCTTGATGTGGCTGCCAATATCTCTCAAATTAGTTTACGACTGAGTTGCTATAACATACTTTTCTAAGGTGACTTGCTGTAAGTTCTGTATACTGAAAACGGTATGAACACTTTATACTCTGAATAAAGTACAGTTATATTGGACAGAGAGCCTTTCCTCTAACTTCACGTGTGGCTACCTAAGACAGTCTTCCACAAGGCGAGGAGAGCAGAGAAAGGCTTTCAGAGGGCAGGATCCAGCCCTTCTGTTGAGTTTGGTTCCAGGACCTTTGCACAGTTACTCTTACAAGACAAGCAACGTGGTGTTTTGTGCATTTAACGTGCCTCAAAGGGGTTTCCCTGGTGGCGCAGTGGTTAAGAATCCAGTGCAGGGGTCACGGGTTCGAGCCCTGGTCCGGGAAGATCCCACATGCCGCAGAGCAACTAAGCCCGTGCACCACTACTGAGCCTGCTCTCTAGAGCCAGCGAGCCACAACTACTGAGCCCACGTGCTACAACTACTGAAGCTCACCTGCCTAGAGCCCGTGCTCCACAACAAGAGAAGCCACCACAATGAAAAGCCCGCGCACCACAACTAAGAGTAGCCCTAGCTCGCCGCAACCAGAGAAAGCCCGCCTGCAGCAACAAAGACCCAACACAGCAAAAAATAAAAAAATTTATTAAAAAAAAAGTGCCTCAGAGATATTTTCTTAGTGTTAGAGGATAAAGCAATAATACACCGACAGCTGAATTTGGAGGCAAAGTCCAGTTGATTATGATC
Organism: Delphinus delphis; assembly: GCF_949987515.2. Taxonomy (NCBI): domain Eukaryota; kingdom Metazoa; phylum Chordata; class Mammalia; order Artiodactyla; family Delphinidae; genus Delphinus; species Delphinus delphis. Next base: position 141,227,984 of record NC_082685.1, on the reverse strand, counting down.
TCTCTGACCGAGATGTCTTATTTGCCAGTATATAAATTTAGTTCCAGCTGGAGGTGGGCATCTGCTGCATTTGAGGGCTCTCGACCGACAGCTCATTCCTTTGAATGAGAATCAGCAAGTCTAGATCAAAGGTGAGTCCTTGGGGAGGGCCCGCTTCCAAAGTGCTTTCGTTCTGAGGAAAGAGACTGTCTCCAGCTGGTGGGAAAGGAAGCCCACAGCCATGCCACCGGCAGGCAGGGCTGAGGCCCAGTGGGTCCACGGGACTCCCGGCCTCGCCCTTTTCCCTTGGCAGTGCCGCTCTTTCTCTCAGTCCAATGCAGAAGCCTGAGAGGGAGTCGGCTGGCCTCTTCACATCTGCTTGTCTCCACTGGGTTCTGAAGCTCCTCGAGATCCTCTTCGTGGCAGGCATTCATCCCCTAGGCTGAAAAGGAGCATGGCTCCATGGGAGCTGCGTGGGATCCGGGCCAGGGACGCCAAGGAGTATACAAGACGGAGAGGGTCCCTTCCTTTGAAAACTGAGTTCCATGGCAACCCACCAGGATGTCCCTGCTCCGAGCCCACTTCCCTACCATTGCCTTGAATTATTCATAAGCTTTTGCAGAGGAACAAAAGGCAGACTCATTTCATCTCCCCAGAACTGACTGTCCTCAAAGCAACTTAAAATTCACCACGAGCATCCTGAACTCTCCCACGCACTTTGGGAAGGGACAGCAAAGTGCCCCATCGTCCCCCCGCCGCCTGCCCCTCCCCTCCTGCCTGGCTGAGCCCTGCTGAGCGGCTGTCTCTGGCTACTTGGTCCTTCATGTTGCACTTTGTTCCTCTGCTTACTGGTCATTAGGATGGGCACGTATCCCAGGCATTCCACTGGACGACCGTGACATCTTGTTAGGCCCCAGGGGTTGGGACAGATGCCCTGGCTCGACCCTAGGGCCACACTCTGTCTCCTTAGGCTTCCCTTCCCTCCCGTTCCTTGTCCTGGACAGCCCTGATTCACATAAGGACACAAATGGGAGAAACAAAAGAGCCTTTGTTCCCTCACCAGGGACCTCACCCCCTTTACTTTCAACCCAAGTTCATGATTCCTAGTTCACCAAGGAAATACAGTCCACCGGGCAGAACCTGCTTACCTTCCTCTGCCTCTGAACTTACTCAGAGAGGCACCCACTGTCTTCACACCACTGTGTCTTCCCTTCCTGACTCCAAGGAATCTTACCTCTTAAACACTATTGTCTCTAGCTATGCTCTTTGCTTAAAAACCTGGCCCTTCTGTTAATACCCCACTCGCTTATTTCAGGGTGGCAGTGTGGCCTGTGGATTAGAGAGCCGGAGGCTTGGGCTGAGCACCTGTGCTTCCCACTAACAGCTGAGTGACCTGGGGCAGTTGCAGGCTGCCCCCAGCAATGGGGTAGTTCAGCAATTGTCAGGACTTCTGGCAATAGTACCCTCTGGAGATCAGAGGTAGGGCAGTCCCCAACAACCTCACTAACAGGCGCATGTCACCATGGCGGCCAATCTGTGATCAAATTCTGAAACAAGTGCAAACATTTATTGGCAAGCAGGCACAAAACTGTCACCCCAGATCTGTTTTTGCAAGCTTGACTTGGCCCTGCTCCATCCTCAAACACTCCAAAAAGCACCTTGCGGAAAAGAGTCACTTCAAGGTGTGGAGAAAAGAGAATCCTCCTACACTGCTGTGGGAATATAAATCGGTGTAGCTGCTATGGAGAACTGTATGGAGGCTTCTCAAGAAACTAAAAATAGAGTTGCCATATGATCCAGCAATCCCACTCCTGGGCATATATCTGGACAAAAGTATAACTCGAAAAGATACATGAACCTCAATGTTCATTGCAGCACTATTTACAATAGCCAAGACATGGAAGCAACCTAAATGTCCATTGACAGATGAATGGATAAAGAAGATGTGGTACAGGGACTTCCCTGGTGGTCCAGCAATTAAGACTGCACTTCCAGGGCTTCCCTGGTGGCGCAGTGGTTGAGAGTCCGCCTGCCGATGCAGGGGACGCGGGTTCGTGCCCTGGTCCGGGAAGATCCCACATGCTGTGGAGCGGCTGGGCCCGTGGGCCATTGCCGCTGAGCCTGCGCATCCGGAGCCTGTGCTCCGCAACAGAAGAGGCCACAGCGGTGAGAGGCCCGTGTACCGCAAAAAAAAAAAAAGACTGCACTTCCAATGAAGGGGACCCGGGTTCGATTCCTGGTCAGGGAACTATATCTTGCATGACACAACTAAAGATCCCACATGTTGCAATGAAGATCCCGCGTACCACAGCTAAAGACCCAGCGTAGCCAAATAAATACATATTTTTTAAAATGGGCAAAAGATTTGAACATTAGCAAAAGAAAAAGATGTGGTACACATACACAATGGAATATTACTCCACCACAAAAAAGTGAAATAATGCCATTTGCAGCAACATGGATGGACCTAGAGATTATCACACTATGTGAAGTAAGTCAGACAGAGGAAGACAAATACCATATGATGTCATTTATCTGTGGAATCTAAAATATGATACAAATAAACTTATTTATGAAGCAGAAACAGACTCACAGACATAGAAAACAAACTCATGGTTTTCAAAGGGGAAAGGGGGTGGAGGGATAAATTAGGAGTTTGGGACTAACAGATACACACTATATCTATATATAAAATAGATAAAAAATAAGACCTATTGTATAGCACAGGGAACTATGCTCAATATCTTAGAATAAGCCATAATGGAAAAGAATATGAAAAAGAATTATACACACACACACACACACACACACACATATCTGAATCACTCTGCTATACACCAGAAACAAAACATTGCAATTCAACTATACTTCAATTTAAAAAAGAGTCACTTCAAGTTAGATGGAACAATACTCGGACAGCACAACAAAGATTGGGGCGGGGTTTTGGGGACACGACTACCTCTGGGGCATGAATTCCTGATTAGCGGAAGTCAACTGCTAACTACTTACCCTGAGGCTAAGGTTAAATTACACATACAAACATCATACTGAATTTGATCCTGAAATATCTTAAAGTAAATGGTCACACATTCAGTATAATGGTAAATGACTTCACCTCCCTGTGCCTCCATTTCCTTATTCTGGAAAATGGCAGCAATTGTGATTAAAAACCTCACAGGGATATTGGGAGGATGAAAGGAGTTAGTTAACACACAGAAAACACCTAAGATAGAGGCTGGAACATAGTAAGGACTCAATAAAATTTGTTTTTATTGCACTTCTTGAAACTCACTTATTCCCATCAACCTACAGTACTCTTCCTTACACCTTACCTTTCCATCCATTCATACCCTTTGTTGCTAAACTTCTTCAGAAACTAACCTTTACTCTGTTTCCACTCAATCAGATTTACATCTACATCAGTTTTCCACTTGACTCTACCTTTTCATCACATTTCTTATTTAATTCCTCAAACATTTGTTAATCTCATAACAATCTCATCCTGTGCTAAGTGCAAGGAGGGATTTCAAGAGGTATATCTGACAAAATCTAACACCTTAAGAGGCTCATGATAGAGTTGGAGAAAAGAAGGCACAACTCTAAACACCTTGAAGTCCAGGGCCTCCTCCTAAAATGTGATTTTAAAGTAGAAGGAGGACTGTTCATGTGTTACATGTGGAAATGATTCACTGTCCCCAGTAGAATACACATCAGCTTCTTCATATTCCTAAGAATTGTGAGGTTCTAAAAATAGAAGAGATCAAACATTACAGGATTCTCTCAGTTTCAGGGTGTTTTATGTTTGACACAAAATACTTTTTACATATACTTTTTAATACTTTAATACTTTAAAATACTTTTTTAAGAGGCCCCCCCCAAAACAAAATTCATTCAAATGACATGTTTGAGTGGAAGTTAAAATTTTCCTTGAGTAGCAGCAGAATTAGTTATTATCTAACTTGAATGTAAAAGCCATGCCTGGGGACACCACTTTGAGTGTTCCTGACATCAGGACAACAGATAAGGGTCTCGTCAGTATCTGGGCCAAAATCACTGATTACTGTGCAACCGCCAGCAAACTGAGAAAGCAACCCTAAAAATTCCATAGGAAGGGAACTCCCAGAATACGGCAGGATGATCTAAATTATTCCCTAATTTGTTTTATTTCAGAAAGAGTTAAGATTGCTATAAGAATATTAAAAAGTATCAAACAACAGTATTCATAGTTGGTGTTAGGAATCTGTACATATTTGGTATTTTAGATATGTGAACATTTAGGATAATTTGGCCTATTTGAGTTATAAATAGGTCAGTGTTGAAATCTCAGTTTAAAATCTTAACTGCGTTAACTAATTTAGACTTCTGATTTTAAGTAGAAATCTCATTGTTTTATATAGTATTGAAACAGCCAACAAAACTTAAGCCTCATCACACATATAAGATTGTGACTTGTTAATTCTTTCAGAGGTTATTTGGGTACTCAGGATGCTTTGTTAAATTAGGCAGATGAGTAACTTAAAAGGGAAATCAACTGTATTAAATTTATACATGCATTTTAACATGTTTAAAGTAGTTCAACTGAATTTGTAAGTGATACAGCATTTAATCTAAGGCCTTCAAAAGTGATTTTTCAAATTTGCCAGATTTACAAATCCTAATCTATTTATAAGCAGATTTGAGAAATGAACTTGGGTTTTAAAGGTGTAGCTTGATAAATTAAACCTTAAAGAAATAACAAACACAAAAACGTAACCCCCTGAATGATTCTTTTTTTCACAGAAACTCCCCTCCAGTAATTAAAGCAATTAAACAATTACTTTATACTCACCTAGCCTTTGCCTTCTAAATCCTTATACTACTACTTGGGCATATGTCTCAGCTCTCTAACAAGCTCGTTTGTGGCATTTACTAGATCACCTGTTTCTGCTGTATTCCCCAGAGGACGAGGCACAGGGTAGATTCCCAGCAAATTCTTTCCTCACCTGGCTCTGTGACTTTAGCAAGTCACTTCACCTTTCTGAGCCTCTGGCATCTGGAAAGGAGGAGCTGGACCATCCTGCTAGAAGGTGGTCTCCATGAGAGAAGAGACTGTGTGTGTCTTGCCACTGCTGTACCCCCAGAGCCCATACCTGTGTGAGACACATGGCAGGTACTCAACAAACACCGCTGAATGAATGGGCAAATACACTAGATACTTCTAAGGCTCTAACTGCCATGCTCCACAAGGTCTGAAAGGGCCTTCAGAGCGGTACATTAACAGAAAGAAGATAAACTTAGTCACAATAGACTGGGATCACAAGGTTAGGATCCAAGATATGAAACAAAATAGACCTTGACTGTTTCCATCTGGTCCCCTTACAGTCCAAAGTGAGTCTGCTGCAGACCCATCTGCCTTGCTCTGCTGCTTCATCGTACCTGCTCCGTCCTGGACCAACTTGCTCCCGGCTCCATCCAGGGAAACCTAACATCCTTCCGAAAGGACCACTGACACACTTTACTTTTCCAGTCTTGTTACTGTGAGTGGCCTCCTGTAGCATTGTTCTGTTGCATCCTCTTACACTGAAAGACCCCCTCTTCCCCGGGGGCGGTGGGGGGAGGCAGGAGGCAAAAGGCGCACATAAGGCCCTGCCCCATGCACTCGGAGGGAAGTAAGGAATTATACGAGAATCACTGCTTTGGCGAGTAGTTAAGCAGCAAAGTGACCTGGGCACCGTGGTGTGTACAGAATTTTCTGCCTGACTCTGCCTCAAGCTCTGTGTGATCTTAAGCAAATGATCTCCTCTCTTTGGGACCTCTTTCTCCAAATCTACAAAACAAGCGCTGAAATACAAGCTCTAAGACGGCAAGTCTTTTGGCCTCAGGACTTCTTAGCACTCTTAGAAATTAATGGAAACGCCAAAGCTTCTGTTATACCTACTGGATTATATCTACTGATATTTACTGTAATAGAAATTAAAACTGAGGAGCCTTTAAAACATAAGAACACGGAAGCACACATTCTATCTGCCATCAGAGCAAAGATGTCATCGGATGTCATGGAGCCTCTGGAAAATTCCAGGGTACACTTGAAAGAAACCAGAGTGTGTCACTCTAAAATATGCCTCTTTGACATATCTTGAGCTGAAAGCAATTAAGAAGCAGTAAACATAGAAAAAACTCCCCCCTATCTGCCTAAAGACAGGAAATAACTTCTTCTTTTACTGGATATAGACTCTTATCAGCCCAGTGATGGCACTAGAGGAATCTGCAAATAAACCTTATTAAACTAACCCTTATCTTTCTGGTCACTTATTTTTTTAACGTTCCTATGTCTAGCCCAAACTTCTCTGCCTTGTCAATTTGTCACCAATTTATTGTTTCTTTGTCTGAAAGGTATAAAAGCTTCCTGCTCTGGGCACTTCCTCAGGACTTTAGTCCCTTGTGAAGACTCCCATCTACATGTAAAAATTCAAGAGACTGGGTATGCTTTTCTCCTGTTAATCTGTTTTTGTCAGTTTACTCTTTAGACCAAGCCAGGGACCCTAAGAAGGCTGAGGAAAACATTTTCCTTCACTATACACTAATGAGAGAATGAATATTGAAACAGAATCTTAATATCATTATGGGATAGTTTTGACCTCATGGACCTCACATCCCACCCTGAGGACCATTGATCTAAAGGCCATGGTGCAGTGAGACCCTCCCATCATTAAGGTGACTTTTGGTTTCATTGAGGAAAGGGCAGACTGGGAAAGTTACTATTTTAAGTGAAAACTGGAGATGCCACTTCACACCCTCCTGCTTTCTCTGTGGCTTTCAGAGCTGTCAGGACCCCATGGCTGTGACTGCCTGAGAACCCCCTTTGTTTCCATATGTCTTGTTTGTTGTTGCCAGCGGGGCATCCCAGCAGGCCTCAGATCATCCCTCCCACCTGCCCTGTTCCTGCCAGGCCAGGCCCGGGGTCAACACTCCTGGACACAGCCTGTCCTTGTGACAACTGGGCGCCCCAGAGAAAGGAATTTCTGGAGCCGCTGGGAAACTGACTTCTAAAGGGACTGGCTTTTCCTTAGCTCAGAGAACCCAGTGTACCTTCTGCCAAAACAGGCTTTGCTGGCAAACATCCTACGCAAGTGGCGAGACTCCAGTGAGGTGTAAAAGAGGATGATGAAATGCACCAAGCAGGCAGCACCAGCAGAGGGTAGATGAGGTCAGGAGAGGGGTGAGCCATCAGCACTGACAGGAGTGCCAAGGGGTCCATCTACGCCTGGGAGCCTGAGCTTGGAGAAGCCTAAGACCTGTGCTCAGAGTCACCTAGGGCTCTAGGCCCTGAAGGCTGATAGGATAACCCATGTTCTCCTACCCATTCCATCATGCATTTTTAACACCACATCTTTTCAGTTAAATGGCAGCTTCAACAGATATCTCTTGCATTCCTATACACTAATGATGAAAAATCTGAAAGCGAAATTAAGGAAACACTCCCATTTACCATTGCAACAAAAAGAATAAAATACCTAGGAATAAACCTATCTAAGGAGACAAAAGACCTGTATGCAGAAAACTATAAGACACTGATGAAAGAAATCAAAGATGATACAAACAAATGGAGAGATACGCCATGTTCTTGGATTGGAAGAATCAATATTGTGATAATGACTACACTACCCAAAGCAATCTACAGATTCAATACAATCCCTATCAAACTACCAATGGCATTTTTCACAGAACTAGAAAAAATAAATGCACAATTTTTATGAAGACACAAAAGACCACGAACAGCCAAAGCAGTCTTGAAGGAAAAAACGGAGCTGGAGGAATCAGGCTCCCTGACTTCAGACTATACTACAAAGCTACAGTAATCAAGACAATATGGTACTGGCACAAAAACAGAAATATAGATCAATGGAACATGATAGAAAGCCCAGAGATAAACCCACACGCCTATGGTCAACTAATCTATGACAAAGGAGGCAAGGATATACAATGGAGAAAAGACAGGCTCTTCAATAAGTGGTGCTGGGAAAACTGGACAGCTGTATGTAAAAGAATGAAATTAGAACACTCGCCAACACCAGACACAAAAATAAAGTCAAAATGGGTTAAAGACCTAAATGTAAGGCCAGACACTATAAAACTCTTAGAGGAAAACATAGAACATAGAGAACACTCTATGACATAAATCATAGCAAGATCCTTTTTGACCCACCTCCTAGAGAAATGGAAATAAAAACAAAAATAAACAAATGGGACCTAATGAAACTTAAAAGCTTTTGCACAGCAAAGGAAACCATAAAAAAGATGAAAAGACAACCCTCAGGATGGGAGAAAATATTTGCAAATGAAGCATCTGACAAAGGATTAATCTCCAAAATTTACAAGCAGCTCGTGCAGTTCAATATCAAAAAAAAAAAAAAAAACCCAGCACAATCCAAAAATGGGCAGAAGACCTAAACAGACATTTCTCCATAGAAGATATACAGATTGCCAACAAACACATGATAGGATGCTCAACATCACTAATCATTAGAGAAATGCAAATCAAAACTACAACGAGAGGGCTTCCCTGGTGGCGCAGTGGTCGAGAGTCCACCTGCCGATGCAGGGGACATGGGTTCGTGCCCTGGTCTGGGAGGATCCCACATGCGGTGGAGTGGCTGGGCCTGTGAGCCATGGCCGCTGAGCCTGCGCGTCCGGAGCCTGTGCTCCGCAACAGGAGAGGCCACAACAGTGAGAGGCCCGTGTACCACAAAAAAGAAAAAAAAAAAAAACTACAATGAGGTATCACCTCACACCAGTCAGAACGGCCATCATCAAAAAATCTACAAACAATAAATGCTGTAGAGGGTGTAGAGAAAAAGGAACCCTCTTGCACTGTTGGTGGGAATGTAAATTGATACAGCCACTGTGGAGAACAGTATGGATATTCCTTAAAAAACTAAAAATAGAACTATCATATGACCCAGCAATCCCACTACTGGGCATATACCCTGAGAAAACCATAATTCAAAAAGAGTCATGTACCACAATGTTCATGGCAGCACTATTTACAATAGCCAGGATATGGAAGCAACCTAAGTGTCTATCGGCAGATGAATGGATAAAGAAGATGTGGCACATATACACAGTGGAATATTACTCAGCCATAAAAAATGAAATTGAGTTATTTGTAGTGAAGTGGATGGACCTAGAGTCTGTCATACAGAGTGAAGTATGTCAGAAAGAGAAAAACAAATACCATATGCTAACACATATATATGGAATCTAAAACAAAAAAAAGGGTTCTGAAGAACCTAGGGGCAGGACAGGATAAAGACGCAGATGTAGAGAATGGACTTGAGGACACTGGTAGGGGGAAGGTTAAGCTGGGATGAAGTGAGAGAGAGGCAAGCACATATATACGCTACCAAATGTAAAACAGATAGCTAGTGGGAAGCAGCCACATAGCACAGGGAGGTCAGCTCGGTGCTTTGTGACCACCTGGAGGAGTGGGATAGGGAGGGTGGGAGGGAGGGAGACGCAAGAGGGAAGAGATATGGGAACATATGTATATGTATAACTGATTCACTTTGTTTTAAAGCAGAAACTAACACACCATTGTAAAGCAATTATACCCCAATAAAGATGTTAAAAAAAAAAACAACTAAAAATAGAACTATCATATGACCAGCAATCCCACTACTGGGCACATACCCTGAGAAAACCATAATTCAAAAAGAGTCATGTACCACAATGTTCATGGCAGCACTATTTACAATAGCCAGGATATGGAAGCAACCTAAGTGTCTATCGGCAGATGAATGGATAAAGAAGATGTGGCACATATACACAGTGCAATATTACTCAGCCATAAAAAATGAAATTGAGTTATTTGTAGTGAAGTGGATGGACATAGAGTCTGTCATACAGAGTGAAGTAAGTCAGAAAGAGAAAAACAAATACCATATGCTAACACATATATATGGAATCTAAAAAAAAAAAAAGGTTCTGAAGAACCTAGGGGCAGGACAGGATAAAGACGCAGATGTAGAGAATGGACTTGAGGATACAAGGAGGGGGGAGGGTAAGCTGGGACAAAGTGAGAGAGTGGCATGGACATATATACACTACCAAATGTAAAACAGATAGCTAGTGGGAAGCAGAGACATAGCACAGGGAGGTCAACTCCATGCTTTCTCATCACCTAGAGGGTTGGGATTGGGAGTGTATGAGGGAGACGCAAGAGGGATGAGATATGGGGATATATGTATATATATAGCTGATTCACTTTGTTATAAAGCACAAATCAACACGCACAAAAACATGGCAGCTTCATCGAGACGTTAGCAACCCAGGGAGTCTAATTAGCTCCCCCACTCCCATATCCCACTCCCATTCTCTTGTAGGATTGTGAGCACTACAGGGTGACTGCAGGGCACACTTACAGTCATGATCCACAAGCAGAGTCCATCGTCACGCCTGTTCACATCTGAGCAAGCACTCTGGAGAATGAAGTATTCCAGCTCAAGTCTGTCTGCTTCATATCCTCTCAGAGAGCCAGACAAGACATCCTGACAGCAAAGCAGTGACAGCTCAGAAATGACATGGGGCACAACCACACATCCAGGCAAAATGGTAGCATGGGTTGGCAGATCCTCTGCTACCCCCTTCCCTTTCTGCATTCGTCTCCCACATCTTAGGGCAGAGATCTTACAAACAAATCTTTGGGAAAATATTTTGTTCTGGAAAATCTTAATATTCTTGGAAAAATTATATATCTTCACACATTTTTAAGTTAACATATATAATTTTTATTGCAAGTTTAAATAATTGAGAAATACATAACTTCTGGTACACTGACTTTTAGAACTGTTAAATCACTCAAATGTATGAAATACCTACTTTCATCTATTTGAAAAACACATGAACAAGCTCTTTTTTAACAGCAAGAAATTATCCATCATTTATTGTTCCTCCTTGCACTCATATTTCCATCTATGTTACCCACGGAATTTTCTTTTAGTAAAATATACTTTTAAGGTTAGAAATATGCTATTGATCACTATATCATAATTCTTGGCAACAAATATGCACATAAGTTAAAGTTTTACATATTAAATTTTTCTAGATTGAATATTTATTATGATTATTACTATTTCAAAATTGAAAAAGTTGGCTGCAGTCCTGAAGATGGTGGAGTAGAAGGACATGTGCTCACTCCCTCTTGTGAGAGCACGGGAATCACAACTAACTGCTGAACAATCATCAACAGGAAGACGGTGGAACTCACCAAGAAAGATACTCCACATCCAAAGAAAAAGGAGAAGCCACAATGAGACGGTAGGAAAGGCACAAGCACAATAAAATAAACTCCCATAACTGATGGGTGGGGGGCTCACAAACTGGAGACCACTTATACCACAGAAGTCCACCCACTGGAGTGTAGGTTCTGAGCCCCACGTCAGGCTTCCCAACTTGGGGGTCCAGCAACAGGAGGAGGAATTCCTAGAGAATCAGACTTTGAAGGCTAGTGGGATTTGATCACAGGATTTCAACAGAACTGGAGGAAACAGATTCCACTCTTGGAGGGCACGCACAAAGTACCGTGTGCATCGGGACCCAGGGGAAGGAGCAGTGACCCCATAGGAGACTGAACCAGACAAACATGCTAGTTTTGGAGGGACTCCTGCGGAGGTGGGAGTGGCTGTGGCTCACCATGGGGATGGGCACACTGGCAGCAGAAGTTCTGGGAGCTGCTCCTTGGCAGGAGCTGTCCCAGAGTCCGCCATTAGCCCCACCAAAGAGCCGGGTAGGCGCCAGTGCTGGGCCGCCTCAGGCCAAACAACAAACAGGGCGAGAACCCAGCCACACTGATCAGCAGACAAGTGGATTAAAGTTTTACTGAGCTCTGCCCACCAGAGCAACACACAGCTCTACCCACCACCAGTGCCTCCCATCAGGAAACTTGCACAAGCCTCTTAGATAGCCTTATCCACCAGAGGGCTGACAGCAGAAGCAAGAAGAACTACAATCCTGGGGCCTGTGGAACAAAAAACACATTCCCAGAAAGATAGACAAGATGAAGAGGCAGAGGGCTATGTACCAGAGGAAAGAACAAGATAAAACCCCAGAAAAACAACTAAATGAAGTGGACATAGGAAACCTTCCAGAAAAAAATTCAGAATAATGATACTGAAGATGATCCAGGACCTCAGAAAAAGAATGGAGGCAAAGAACCAGAAGATGCAAGAAATGTTTAACAAAGACCTAGAAGAATTAAAGAACAACCACCTAGAAGAATTAAAGAATAAACAGAGATGAAAAATACAATAACTGAAATGAAAAATACACTAGAAGAAATCAGTAGCAGAATAACTGAGGCAGAAGAATGGATAAGGGACCTGGAAGACAGAATGGTAGAATTCGCTGCCACGGAACAAATAAAGAAAAAAGAATGAAAAGAAATGAAGACAGACTAAGAGACCTCTGGGACAACATTAAACATAACAACCTTCATATAACAGGGGTCCCAGAAGGAGAAGAGAGAGAGAAAGGACCAGAGAAAATATTTGGAGAGATTATAGTCAAAAACTTCCCTAACATGGGAAAGGAAATAGCCACCCAAGGCCAGGAAGCCCAGAGAGTCCCAGGCAGGATAAACCTAACGAGAAAAAAGCAGAGACACATAGTAATTAAATTGACAAAAATTAAAGACAAAGAAAAACTATTGAAAGCAACAAGGGGAAAATGACAAATAACATACAAGGGAACTCCCATAAGGTTAACAGCTGATTTCTCAGCAGAAGCTCTGCAAGCCAGAATGGAGTAGCATGATATACTTAAAGTGATGAAAGGGAAGAACCTACAACCAAGATTACTGTACCCGGCAAGGATCTCATTCAGATTTGACGGAGAAATCAAAAGCTTTCCAGAGAAGCAAAAGCTAAGAGAACGCAGCACCACCAAACCAGCTCTACAACAAATGTTAGAGGAATTTTTCGAAGTGGGAAACACAAGAGAAGAAAAGGACCTACAAAAACAAACCCATAACAGTTAAGAAAATGGTAACAGGAATATACATATCAATAATTACCATAAACGTGAATGGGGTAAATGCTCCAACCAAAAGAAACAGGCTCACTGAATGGATACAAAAACAGGACCCTTATATATGCTGTCTACAATAGACCCACTTCAGACCTAGGGACACATACCGACTGAAAGTGAGGGAATAGAAAAAGATATTCCATGCAAATGGAAATCAAAAGAAAGCTGGAGTAGCAATATTCATATCAGATAAAATAGACTTTCAAATAAAGGATGTTACAAGAGACAAGAAAGGACATGACATAATGATCAAGGGATCAATTTAAGAAGAAGATACAACAATTGTAAATATTTATGCACCCAACATAGGAGCACCTCAATACATAAGGCAACTGCTAACAGCTCTAAAAGAGGAAATCAACAGTAACACAATAATAGTGGGGGACGTTAACACCTCACTTACACCAATGGACAGATCATCCAAACAGAAAATTAATAAGGAAACACAAGCTTTAAATGACACAATAGACCAGTAGATTTAACTGATATTTATAGGACATTCCATCCAAAAACAGCAGATTACACTTTCTTCTCAAGTGAGCATGGAACATTCTCCAAGACAGATCACATCTTGGGTCACAAATCAAACCTCAGTAAATTTAAGAAAATTGAACTCATATCAAGCATCTTTTCTGACCACAATGCTATGAGATTAGAAATCAATTACAGGGAAAAAAAACATAAAAACCACAAACACATGGAAGCTAAACAATACGTTACTAAATAACCAAGAGATCACTGACGAAATCAAAGAGGAAATTAAAAAAATACCTAGAGACAAATGACAACGAAAACACGACAATCCAAAACCTATGGAATGCAGCAAAAGCAGTTCTAAGAGGGAAGTTTATAGCTATACAAGCCTACCTCAAGACAGAAGAAAAATCTCAAATAGACAATCTAAACTTACACCAAAAGGAACTAGAAAAAGAAAAACAAACAGAACCCAAAGTTAGTAGAAGGAAAGAAATCATAAAGAACAGAGCAGAATTAAATGAAATAGAAACAAAGAAAACAATAGCAGAGATCAATAAAACTAAAAGCTGGTTCTTTGAGAAGGTAAACAAAATCGATAAACCATTAGCCAGACTCATCAAGAAAAAGAGGGAGAGGACTCAAATCAATAAAATTAGAAATGAAAAAGGAGAAGTTACAATGCACACCGCAGAAATACAAAGCATCCTAAGAGACTACTACAAGCAACTCTATGCCAATAAAATGGACAACCTGGAAGAAATGGACAAATTCTTAGAAGGTATAACCTTCCAAGACTGAACCAGGAAGAAATAGAAATTATGAACAGACCAATCACAAGTAATGAAATTGAAACTGTGATTAAAAATCTTCCAACAAACAAAAGTCCAGGACCAGATGGTTTCACAGGTGAATTCTATCAAACATTTAGAGAAGAGCTAACACCCATCCTTCTCAAACTCTTCTGAAAAATTGTAGAGGAAGGAACACTCCCAAACTCATTCTATGAGGCCACCATCACCCTGATACCAAAACCAGACAAAGATACTACAAAAAAAGAAAATTACAGACCAATGTCACTGATGAACACAGATGCAAAAATCCTGAATAAAATACTAGCAAAGAGAATCCAGCAACACATTAAAAGGATCATACACCATGATCAAGTGGGATTTATCCCTGGGGTGCAAGGAATCTTCAATGTACACAATTCAATCAATGTGATACACCATATTAACAAACTGAAGAATAAAAAACATATGATCATCTCAATAGATGCAGAAAAAGCTTCTGACAAAATTCAACACTCATTTATGATAAAAACTCTCCAGAAAGTGGGCATAGAGGGAACCTACCTCAACATAATAAAAGCCATATATAACAAACCCACAGCAAACATCATTCTCAATGGTGAAAAACTGAAAGCATTTCCTCTAAGATCAGGAACAAGACAAGGATGTCCACTCTCACCACTGTTATTCAACATACTTTTGGAAGTCCTAGCCACGGCAATCAGAGAAGAAAAAGAAATAAAAGGAATGTAAATTGGAAAGAAGGAAAACTGTCACTCTTTGCAGATGACATGATAGTATACATACAGGATCCTAAAGATACCACCAGAAAACGACTAGAGCTAATCAATGAATTCTGTAATGTTGCAGGGTACAGTATTAAAGCACAGAAATCTCCTGCATTCCCATACACTAATGATGAAAAATATGAAAGAGAAATTAAGGAAACACTCCCATTTACCATTGGAAAAGAAAGAATAAAATTCCTAGGAATAAACCTACCTAAGGAGACAAAAGACCTGTATGCAGAAAAGTATAAGACACTGATGAAGGAAGTTAAATATTATACCAACAGATGGAGAGATATACCATGTTCTTGGATTGGAAGAATCAACATTGTGAAAATGACTATAGTACCCAAAGCAATCTACAGATTCCATGCCATCCCTATCAAACTAAAAATAGCATTTTTCACAGAACTAGAACAAATAATCTTAAAATTTGTATGGAGACACAAAAGACCCCGAATAGGCAAAGCATTCCTGAGGGAAAAAAACGGAGCTGGAGGAATCAGACTCCCTGACTTCAGACTATACTACAAAGCTACAATAATCAAGACAATATGGTAGTGGCACAAAAACAGAAATATAGATCAATGGAACAGGATAGAAAGCCCAGAGATAAACCCACACACCTAGGATCAACTAATCTATGACAAAGGAGGCAAGTACATACAATGGAGAAAAGACAGTCTCTTCAGTAAGTAGTGCTGGGAAAACTGGACAGCTACATGTAAAAGAATGAAATTAGAACACTCCCTAACACCATACACAAAAATAAACTCAAAATGGATTACAGACCTAAATGTAAGACCGGACACTATAAAACTCTTAAAGGAAAACATAGGAAAAACCCTCTTTGACATAAACCAAAGCAAGATCTTTTTTGATCCACCTCCTAGAGTAATGGAAATAAAAAAAAACAATAAACAAATGGGACCTAGTGACACTTAAAAGCTTTTGCAAAGCAAAGGAAGCTACAAACAAGACAAAAAGACAGCCCTCAGAATGGGAGAAAATATTTGCAAAGGAATCAACGGACAAAGGATTAATCTCCAAAATATATAAACTGCCCATGCAGCTCAATATTAAAAAAACATACAACCCAATCAAAAAATGGGCAGAAGACCTAAATAGACATTTCTCCAACGAAGACATACAGATGGCCAAGAAGCACATGAAAAGCTGCTCAACATCACTAATTAGTAGAGAAATGCAAATCAAAACTACAATGAGGTATCACCTCAGTCCAATTAGAATGGGCATCATCAGAATATCTAGAAACAACAAATGCTGGAGAGGGTATGGAGAAAAGGGAACCCTCTTGCACTGTTGGTGGGAATGTAAATTGAGTACAGCCACTATGGAGAACAGTATGGAGGTTCCTTAAAAAACTAAAAATAGAATTACTATATGACCCAGCAATCCCACTACTGGGCATATACCCAGAGAAAACCATAATTCCAAAAGACACATCCACCCCAATGTTCACTGCAGCACTATTTACAATAGCCAGGTCATGGAAGCAACCTAAATACCCATCGACAGATGAATGAATGAAGAAGATGTGTACATATATACCATGGAATATTACTCAGCCATAAAAAGGAGTGAAAGTGGGTCATTTGCAGAGATGTGGATGGATCTGGAGACTGTCATACAGAGAGAAGTAAGTCAGAAAGAGAAAAACAAATATCATATATTAACGCACATATGTGGAACCTAGAAAAATGGTACAGATGAACTGGTTTGCAGGGCAGAAATAGAGACACAGATGTAGAGAATAAACTGATGGACACCAAGGGGGGAAAGTGGTGGGGGTGGTGTGTGGTGGTGGGATGAATTGGGAGAGTGGGATTGACATGTATACATTAATATGTATAAACTGTATAACTAATAAGAACCTGCTGTATAAAAAAATAAATAAAATTCTAAAATTCAAAAAAACATTGAAAAAGTTAAAATTCTCTGTCAGCATAAGACTCTACATGTTAATCAATATTCTAGGTTGATTTATCATTACAATTTATACTGGTATATAATTGAGTGAAATAAATAATTATAAAAATTTAAAATAATCATTAAACATACAAAAGGAAACTAGCCTTTTTTAAATATCAATTTATGTATCACAGATGAATTTTGTTCATTGCTAGAATAAGACAATATTTTGTGGAAATTACCAGCAAAAAGAAGAGAAGCTTTTGGGCCACTAAGGGTGTAGGAAAGTTGAAGCAAACAGAAAAATTGTGCCCAAATTAAAAAATAAATACAGATTTATAACACTGAATAAATCGGGCAAAGCTACAGGAAGCTGCTCCGCCATGAGTTTGAGTAAATATTTAAGAAGATAACCCACACAACTGACTTTAATTTGAAACTCTAATCTTAATCTTTCACCTCCTCCTACTTGAAATCAATGCAAAATATGTACTTGAGACCCAGAGCCTTTATTTGGCACCAAGTTGACCCTTTATTTGGTGCCCTGGAGGATTTTTCTCTGCGAGGCAGTGCACCATAGTAAGATGCTACCTGCATGACAGGTAGAACTTACTTTTGAAAAGTACCGCAGGCCCATGGTCAAAGGTGAGGTGGGGAATGAGAACTAGCAGGATACCTAGGATCTGCCCTCAGGGGGATCATTCTGGGAAATAACACATAGGGAAACAGGGAGCTGAAAATTCTCTTGAAATTACCCATGTCTGTGTACTCTTTGATGGGACTTTGTGTGCCCCTAATGGTGGGTTGTTCTGGGTGCCCTCTGTCCATCATCTGTCCCTTGACTGCACTCACCCCAATGTCTATTTCCTTCAAGCCAAAGATCTCAAGCCCCCCATTTCAATAGGCCAGCCAGAGCCATCTTCCTCCGAGTTCCAGTTGCTCATTTCTCCTTCTTTTTCTTCGTCTCTCCCCATCCTCAATCTTCCAGGCTCAGTTCTCATTCCCAAGGACCTCAGATCTTGCTTTCTGATGGTTGCACAGTAAGATGTGCAGGCTGATGAGTTGAGATGGTCCAGATATACCATTTGCAATCCAAAGGGAGGCCATTGCTAAAGGCCTTGCCCTGGTTGATGAAGTAGGTGAGGACACTCCTATCTTCATACCTCCTGCGTTCTTTCTGAGTTCTTTCCCATCTCCTGGGGCCTCTTCAGTCTCTCAGAGTTTCTAGGCACTATAAGCTGCAAATGCCAGAGGTGCCAACCAGAAATTTCTCCTGAATATCACCTGTTTGCTGGGCAGAGATACCCCTGGGTCCCTAGCTCAAAAGGCTCTCCAGAGCCTAGCTTCTGGAGGAGGTGGCGTTGGAAGGGGGATGCCACTCAGTAAAACCAGGTTTCCTTGGCATCCTCTCACTTTCTCTCCCAAACTCCTCCCATCACATCTCCACGCTGCTTCCTCCCTCCCCTGCACCAGCTCCTTCCTGGGCATGTATTTCTAGGCTGAGGGGCCTCCCTTGCTGAGGGAGCAGAGAAGAGGAATACCCAAGCACTTGGATCCCCTGGGTGTCCTTTACTCAGAAATCCAGGGGTTCCTCCTTCTTCAATCCTCAGCCTGACAGCTCAAGAAGTATCAAGAAGTTTCTGGAAGTGGTACCATTAGATCTGAATGAGTGGTCTGTTGAAGAATTTTCTAGCTATGAAAGGATGAATTCATTTCTAATTTTATCAAGTGGTAGTTTGTAGACTGCTTAGCAAGGCCATTAGCCATACTGAACCATATGTTTAACAACTTCTGTGGGGCAACAAGACATTTTTATGTATTGAGTGAGATGTCAGTATCAGTATCATTATCCTCATTTTACACATGAGAAATTAGTTGGCCAAATTCACACAGTAAATATCTGACAAAGAAGAAATGTGAACTTGGGTATTTCTTTTACCTGCTTCTAAGACCACACTTGTCCATGGCGCCCCACTGGCTCTCAGCTTCCTAGCCTGACATTCGGGGCCTTCAACCATCTGGCTCTCTCCTGCCTTTCACATCTTCTTTTCCGATAGCCAGGGTATACCCGGGGTAAGAGGCAAAATACATAATAATCAACACAGCAGGCACCACCTAACAATAGACAGTTGGAAAGGTCCACATTTCAGCCCTGCGCATGCCCATGCAAATTCCACCCGCTACCCTGAGGATGCCTGCCATCCTACTTGGATTCATACTGTCCCCTTGACCTTGACATTCATCCCAACCCCACTCCCCATGTACTTTTAAGTCAAGGGCTGCTTTGAGCCACTCTTAGGTTTCCTGTTTGTGCTTGATCAATCTATAGCAAAGTTCTCTTTCTGCTAATTGGGTTTCTTCCACTCTCCAACAGTTAAAGAGACAGTTAAAAGGTAACTTATTAACGTTTATGTGTGTGTTTCTCACCTACAAGGCTAAAGCTTGAAAGCCACATCCCCGTCTGATTCACCTTGAATTCCCCAGAGTATCTGACCCCACACCATCCCACCTGGTCGGTAGCACTTGATACATATTACATATTTGTGACTAAATGGGCAAATATTCCTTTTTTATGAAACAGAGTGTTACATCTTGATTATCAGGCAGCATCCTCCAATTTGCCATACACTTAATGTATCCCCGATATACAGTTTCAAGCCACATGTAACAATTTTCAGAAGTAAGTTCTTTGATATCTCTGAGTTATCTCTAAAGCAGAGCTGTGGAATTCAAAACAAAATAGCAGAACAAAAACATCCTATTACTAAGTCCCAAATGTTCTTATCCTGTTGCCATATTTTTTGTTTACTGACTACAACTGATGGTGTAAATTAATACTTGATGTCTTCTTGAGAGAATTACATTCACTGGATTATTCAACCTTGGATTCCCCAAAACAGGATGTTTGCAAGTAGGCAGGGATTCCTAAATTGAGATAAGAGAACATGGAAGGGTGATGTCCACTGAAAAATGTAAGGTACTATGCCTGCTTTCCATAAATTTGTAATTTCTTTGGGTCAACTACACATGGAGAAATGATAACAAGACCTATCTTGGTGCCTAGGTTCAAATAAGTAGTAAGCTCTTGGGCTTGGAAGGAAAGGCTGCAGAAGGAGTTCAGATCTGAGCTGGGTCTTGAAAAATGTTGAGAATCTGTGGGAGGAGATTAAAGGTCTATATGAGAGGGCTAAGGGTTAGACACCAGAAAGAGTTTAGGATCAGAGAGAACCTGATTCCTCTGGGTGAGATTTTCTACACACTCTTCTCTCTGTGCCAGCCTGAGTCTTGGCGCCTTTGCTCCCTTATTCCCCATTGAACAGCACCATCGCTTCCTCCCACTGTTGCTACTTTCTCAGCCCTCATGGGAGATGGAGATTGGCTGTGTGTGGCAGGGACTGCTAGTCAACGCAGTGTCCATCCTCCCTTCTTTTCTGGAAATAAAACTTAGTGCTGACCAAGGAGATATAAACAGAAGTGTTGTGCACCTTCTGGAAAATGTCCTTAAAGGGAAGTGGCTTATCCCACCCTCACCCACATCCCCTCATCTCCTTCCTGCCAACTGGAATGCAGATGCTGTTGCTAAGGGTTATCGAGCAATAACATTGACCAAGCCGGGGTCCCTGACAACTTGGAGTGCCTGGCAGCACTGGACTGTTCCCAGACTTCTTTTATGTGAGAAAGAAAAAAAACACTGTTAAATTTTTTGTCCTTTGGATTTTCTTGTTTTTATCATTTGAAGCTGAACGGGATGTTAATTTTACACTCTACAACTGGCGCAGACTCCACACAAGAAAAATGACTCTGGGTCTAACAGAAGGAAGAATTATTGCTCTAATTAGAAGTTACAGAAATGGAAATTAAAACCAGGAGAGGCCATTTTGTCTGCTAAATTCTAAAAAAGAAAAATGATAAAATTCAATGATGATAAGTCTTCAGGGAAATAGGTAGGCTGAAGACAGTGTTATAAATTGCTACAACCCTTCTAGAAAACACTGGACACTTAGCTCACTTGCCTCAAGTATGTTTCTATACTATTAACCAGTGATCCAATTCTTAAAAGATTGGGAAATGTATCAGTCAATGAACTCAAAAGTAAAAATTTATAGAGATGATGATAGCAGAGTTATCTTAATAGCAGAAAACCAAAATTGCCTAAATAAGGTACTACAGGGCACTGGTAAATGATGACATATTAATTTGAGGGACAACCATTTAAAACAACGTATGACAAATACCATAAAATAACTTGCAAACATACATGTAAAATAATGTTAAATTAAAAAAAAATACTTCAGGAAACTGAATAGTTTGACAGGTGCTTGGGACAGCACCTGTCAAATTATGGCTGTTTGCCCAGTCTTGTGCCTTCAATCAAGTTGAACCCACGCACATAACATCCAGTGAGAACGGAGTATCCCAGATGGGATCCGGTGCAAATTCCCAGTCTCTCTCTGTGTTGTTACCCTTCCTGTTCTTGCAGAAATGATTCCTTCCCGTTCTTTTTCTGAAACTTACTTGTTCATGAATTTGGGGTTTGGGGTTTTACAAGGTGGTTTCCAGTGGCATATCTCAGGTGGAACATCTTCTAAGAATCTTAGGGTATTGTTCCATGGCAGCCAAACATGCTCAAAGTAGAGAGATTCCAGTCTCAGAAAGAATTATCGATGTGGCTTGGAACATGCAGTGGACATAAGTTACAATAATACACCTAGGACATTTTAAAGAGAGTTGTACTAAAACAAGAAAACAAAAACAAAAACCATAGTAACATTCTGGAAGAGGCGAAACTATGGAGACAGTAGAAAGATCAGTGGTTGCCAGGGCTTGTTGGGGATGAACAGGCAGAGCACAGAGGCTTTCTAGAGCACTGAAAATGCTCTGTATGATGCCATAGTGAAGGAGATGTATCATTATACATTTGTCCAAACCCATGAATGAACCCTATGTAACTGTGGACTCTGGGTGATGAAGATGTGTTAACGGAGGTTCAGTGATTGTAACAAATGTACCATCTGCGGGGGAAATGTTGATAATGGGGGGCCATGCATGTGTGAGGGCAGGGATATATGGGAAATCTCTGCACTTCCCCCTCAATTTTGCCGTGAACTGAAAACTGCTTTAATAAAGTCTTAATTAAAAACAAACGAACAACAAAACCATAGCCAGCTTGGAGTAAAAGGGTCTGAGATTTCACAAATTGCAAAATGGCCTTTGAGCCCCCAACTTCCTTTTTTTTGAGTAAGAGGTAGGCTCAGAAAGCTACTCAGGGGCCAACACAGGCTGCTTCTTTTGGAAAAGGAAGGTTGTCTCAGAAGGTAAAGCCAAGAGCTGGACAGAGGTGCCAAGAGCAATGGAGAACAATGGATTGGGAAACTACTCCCGGGGAGCAGATCTGGGTCCTGCTATCAGAATAGGGAAACTTGGCAACATGTGCCTGGCACAGTTCCAGAATTCTTAGGAGTCAGTGTGTCTATGTGTTTTCCTTTAATTCCCTTTTTGAATGGAAATATTTACTGCAATTGTCCTGTCTCTGGCTTGCACTGTTTGTTGAGTGTGTGCACAGCATATAACTTGTCTCTTTCATTTACAGGTTTCTGGATCCAAAAAAGTCACAGCCAAGGAACTGCCTCATCCTCACTTGAACTTGATAGAAATCACAAGACTCTAGACTCTGAGCCTAACACTATAGTTAAATGAGACTTGGGGGGGCGGGGGTTCAGAGAAAGACAGTAGAATTTGCACACGAAAGGAGCATAAATAATTGGAATTAGGGGGAAGGCTATAGTCTACTTTTGTAGTCATGGGCACCAGTGATTTACGCCATTAAATAGCCCCTTCCCACATTGGCTTTAGGTTTGGCCAGTGACTTGCTTTGGTCAATGGGACATCCGCAAATGTAATGCAAGCAGCAATTTGAAGAAAGGTTTGCTTGTTGGGGCTTCCCCTCTCTTGTTGATTCTATAGAGCCCTTCCACCACCATTTGAAGAAGCCCAGGCTGACCTACTGGAGGATGAGAGAGCACGTGGAGAGAGGCCCCAAGCTGTCCCAGCCGTCCCAACTGAGGTCTCAAAGATGTGAGTGAGCCCCACTCCAGCCCAGCTGGTCCAGACTAGAAGAAACATTTACTTATCCCATAGAATCATATTTGTTGTGTTAAAGCCGTAAAGTTTTAAGGTGGCTTTTTAATCAACTAATACAGGAAGGCTCAAGCGGGGGTAAATCCAGCATATGGAAGATGGGGGAGGTGAATCTGAAGAGGCGAAATCTCTGGGAAGAATGGGCCTAGTGTGTGGACAGTTTCCCAAGAGAAGCTAAAGCAGGTTCACTGAGGGAGATCATACTATGGTGAACGAGGAACCAAGGAGAAAATGCCAGAAGTTAAGTCCAATGGGAAAGTTGAGGATGGAAAAGAACATGAGCAATAAATTTGGACATTTGTGGGATTAAGAAGAGGCAAAGTGGTGGGAGGAATGAGTGGGTCAGGACAAGTGATTCAGAAATAAAGCCTTGAACAAGAGTGAGCTGTAGGTCTTCTTTTTATGAAGTAGCTAACCGGTAATTAGCATAGTGTGCCATAGAAATACTGAATCAGAATCTCTGAGGGTGTGATCCTGGAATCTGCATGCTTAGCAAACTCCCATTCCCCCAAACATAACCAAGGATGATCGGTGATTCTCCAATGTAGGTGCACATTAGAATCATCTGGGAAACCTAAAAATATATATATATATATATATATATATATAGATAGATAGATGAATGCCTAGGCCCTGCTGCACAGGAATTCAATCTGAATCTTTGGAAGTAGCATACAGGTGATTAGATTATGGGGTAGAGGAAGACTCTGGAAGAGATGATGTAATCCCTAAACCAACAGCCCCTAAAGTTTCTGAGAAACGAATAATAAATTCAGAATCTCTCTGAATCTCCTCATTTTCATATATTTTGTGATTGATCTAAACTGCTATTAAACTCAAAGAGCAGTGTTAGGAATTTGGTGACTAATGGCTATTTCTGAGTCAAACATGAAATAGCACTTATTTTCATGATGTAATAAACATCAAGTGAACATTTACTCAGACCCAGTGAACCAGTGAATGTAATTATTTGAACAGAGTCTAAAATCAAGTTATCTATGAAAACATATTTTGCTTAAATTTGTTGCACAAAATTTCAAGATTTTGGTAGAAATGTTTAAACTACTAAAAAAAATTTTGGTATTATAAATGACTAAAATTAGCCTGATGTTTAAGATAATAAAGAGTAGCTGGGAGTTGTGACAAATCAAATTTGTGGGGATGGGAAAACCTTTATGCCAGCCAAACATAAAAATGATTGAAGGTCAATTTAGCTTACAGGCTGTCAGTCTATGAACCTCTGAGTCATAATAGAAACTGTTATAATACAGAAGTAAACATAATTATGGAATTATAATAATTAAGGGGTCAGGAAAAGTTTTAAACAAGGGGTGACCATGGAAACATTTTAAAGGCTGAGGATTTTTTTCATTTTTTAAAAGTTAATTTAAAAAATGTTAAACTTTTCATCTTGAAATGATTTCACTTGCAAGCATGTTATAAACATACTACAAAGACTTCCTGTGTGCTCTTCACCCAGATTCTCCAAAAGTTAACATCCACCATAACCTCTGCACAAAGATTAAAATCAGGAAATTTTCTGTAATACGATACTGTTGTCTTTTACAAATACCACCGATTGTCCCACTAATGTCCTTTTTCTGGTTCAAGACCTAATCCAGGATCACACTTTGTATTTGGTTGTTATGTCTCCTTAGTTTCATTTAATCTGGAGTCGGTTTTTTTTTTGTCTTTCATTATCTTGACATTTCTGAAGCGTGTTGGTCAGTTATTCTGTAGAATGGCCCTCGATTTGGGTTTGCCTGATGTTTGCTCACAATTTAAGTTCAGGTTTTTCATTTTTGGAATAAATAATGCAGAGTGGTGCTATATCCATCTGAGTGCATCATCACCAAAGACAAATGATGATGACTTGGACCATTATACTGATGAAAACTTTGGTCACTAAATTAAGGTGGTACCTGCCATCTTTCTGTATAATAATGTTATTATTTCCCCTTTGTAATTAATAAGAAACTTTGGGGGAGTTTCTTTGAGATTATGCAAATATCCTGTTTCTCATTATACTTTGTCCACTGGTTTTAGCATTTATTGATAAATCTTGCTTGAAACAATTATCACTGTGGTGTTTAACAAATGTTTGACATTATTCCTTCTACATTTATTAGTTGGACTATTTCTTCTCTCCCATTTATCTGTTTGTTTGTTTATATCAGTATAGTTTGTGGATTCTTATTTTATTCTATGATTTATAATCCATTACTAGTATTATTTATTTTGTTATTCAAATTGTCTCAGATTTGATAGTTGGGAGCTCCTTCAAGTAGGCTCCTGTGCCCTTTTGACATATTCCCATCATTTCTTTTTTAATACTTCCTTATTTTTGGCCTCATGAGACATTTCCTGACTATCTTATACTTTCTCTGCCTAGAATCAGCCATTTCACCACGGAACTTTTATTGGAGAATAGTGTTCAGAAACCAAGATCTGAGCAATTAGTGTGTTTATTATTACTGGCATTGCTTCTAGGCTCTCTCTGCAGATTGAGCTAGGAAATAAATGTGTGAACACAGAGGCATATATTTATGTCTATTTCTACATGCATCTACAGATTAAAAGCCATGAGTCTATGTTGATAACCTCCCGTGCTAATCCGACACTACATTCACTCTAGTCTTTCCCCTTTCTTTATTTATAACTTATTTTCCTGACCATGAGAAACCTGGTTCTCATTTTCCATAATATAGTAACTTATTTGCTCAATCCTAGGATACACATTAAGTGGTTTTAGACAGTCTACCCCTTTGACTATGCAATACCTACATACACCCATCTTCCCACACATGCATTTTTTAAAGTCTTCATTCATACCTACATACAGTACACTCATTCTGTCCCCCAAAAGAGACAACTAAAGTATCATCCAATTACTACATCTAGTTCCAAGTCCAAGACTTCTGGGTGATATAAAAACTTTTTCTTTCAGTCTGGGTGTAGCTCTTCATGCTTCATTAAAACAAATGTATCAGTCACCAACACATTCAATATATAATAGTAGAGAAAGAATATGGGTAACTTCAATTAAAGAAATCTCAATTATAAAAGAGGAGAATTGGCAAAACACACACTCGCATGAACACAGGCACACACTGGCAAATAATACATAAAAGACATAATTCCCCTGGGATGGGTATGTGACCTGGGGATGAGAACATGACTTAAACAGTCTAATCAGGGGGAGTCTAAGGACTCTGGCTTGGAAATGCTGGTACTAAGGATTTTCTTCCTTTTTCTTAGCATCATGGTCTGATAATGCTTTGTCAGTGGAGGAGTAGTTAATCAATCAATCTGGCAGCCTCTGGTTTTCTTCTTTTGGAGGCTTTTCTTTGTTCACTGACATATCTAGAGAAGTTTCCCTTTCCAGGGGCTGCATAATTTTAGCATCCTCTTCTCTGTGTGTGTGACTTCAAAGAGTCTGAGATTGCCATAGGGTTTGAGCAGTCATAGACTGTGGTTGTCCAGGATTGAGATGTCTTTGGTAATACAGCTCCTTTATAGGTTTAGTTATCATCAAGATATTTGACTAGTCACTTCTGCAGGCTAGAAACCATGGACAGAATGCTTGTCTCTGGTTGTATTTGAGTTTAGGAAGTTCTATTGTCTAACAGCAGGCCTCTGTTGTATTACCATCCCCTTAGACCTCAATGTAATGGCTGCAACTTTTATCCTGGCTTCTGCTTCCAGACAGTTTCTGACAATAGCTTGGAGTGGAATGATGTATTGCCTGTCCTTGATTCCATCACAGCTGCACTTGCTTGTTTTGTCAGGTGGGGACTGTTTCATAGGAAGTATTTAAGAGTGACCTAAGTGGACAGACTTGTCTTTTGCCCCAGCTTTACCTCTTGTCTTTACCTGTATGAACCTTAACTTAGAGTCGAGTATTTGGTCTTTGTAACACTGCTAGATTCCAGTAATTTTTCTTCCAGTCATACCCGGAGAGGGTCTTCTAAGCAAAACCATACTTTCTTTCTTCTGCTTTCAGACAGGTCACTTCATCCTAAGATTGTTGCTTTAACTATTTACAATAGCCAGGACATGGAAGCAACCTAAATGTCCATCAACAGATGAATGGATAAAGAAGATGTGGCACATATATCTACAATGGAATATTACCCAGCCACAAAAAGGAACTTAACTGAGTTATCTGTAGTGAGGTGGATGGACTGTCATACAGAGTGAAGTAAGTCAGAAAGAGAAAAAGAAATACCGTATGCTAACACATATATATGGAATCTAAAAAAACAAAAAAAAAAAAGAAAGAAAAAAAATGGTCAGAAGAACCTAGGGGCAAGATGGGAATAAAGATGCAGACCTACTAGAGAATGGACTTGAGGATATGGGTAGGGGGAAGGGTAAGCTAGGACAAAGTGAGAGAGTGGCATGGACATATATACGCTACCAAATGTAAAATAGATAGCTAGTGGGAAGCAGCGCATAGCACAGGGAGATCAGCTCGGTGCTTTGTGTCCATCTAGATGGTTGGGATAGGGAGGTGCAAGAGGGAGGAGATATGGGGACATACGTATATGTATAACTGATTCACTTTGTTATAAAGCAGAAACTAGCACGCCATTGTAAAGCAATTATACTCCAATAAAGATGTTAAAAAAAAAAAGAAATGAAATTGAGTTTTTTGTAGTGAGGTGGATGGACCTGAGTCTGTCATACAAAGTGAAGTAAGTCAGAAAGAAAAAAACAAATATCGTATGCTAACACATATATATGGAATCTAAAAAAAAAAATAGTTCTGATGAACCTAGGGGCAGGACAGGAATAAAGATGCAGACGTAGAGAATGGACTTGAGGACACTGGGAGGGGGAAGTGTAAGATGGGACGAAGTGAGAGAGTTGCACTGACATATATACACTGCTAAATGTAAAATAGCTAGCTAGTGGGAAGCAGCCGCATAGCACAGGGAGATCAGCTTGGTGCTCTGTGACCACCTAGAGGGGTGGGATAGGGAGGGTGGGAGGGAGACACAAGAGGGACGGGATATGGGAATATATGTATACATATAGCTGATTCACTTTGTTATACAGCAGAAACTAACACAACACTGTAAAGCAATTATACTCCAGTAAAGATGTTTAAAAAAAAAAAAAGATTGTTGCTTTACTGTAGGACCTCACTGTAATCCCAGGTCCTAGATTTTTCCTACCATTTTCCCTGACGTGCCTTACAGGCACAGGCCTGAGTCCCGGCAGGCCACTGCTCTTCAATCATCACCTCTGCTCAGACAAGTCCACGTTTTAGGTTTGTGTTTACTGCACCCTACTCCTGGAACAAAATTCTGTATCCTTTATGAATTCTCTGGTTCAAGAAACAGAAAAGTTGGTTCAAATTAGCTTAAGCAATACAGTAAAAGAATTTATTCACTTTTATCACCTGAAGTTCAGAGATAAGGCAAACCTCAGAGTCAGCTTACCTCCCAGTGGGATCCACTCACTGCACCCTTCTCTTCTTGTCGGCTCCATTCTTAAGCTCCTTCCATTTTAGTGGCAAAATGGCTCCAACAGTCTCTGTCTTTATATCTTCATCCTCTGATTCTGAGAGGAAAAGCACAATGCTCAGGATTGCACACCAGAGTCCCAAGATTTACCCGACTGGACTGTTTAGCTTAGG
This sequence comes from Delphinus delphis, assembly GCF_949987515.2. NCBI lineage: Eukaryota > Metazoa > Chordata > Mammalia > Artiodactyla > Delphinidae > Delphinus > Delphinus delphis. The sequence continues at coordinate 141,199,176 of NC_082685.1, read as the reverse complement.
TAGCTCCCCCAAACCAACGGGGAGTTGAATATGTTTGGCTAAGTCAATCAGTACCCATCCCATGGGTGGTATGCGGCAACAGTAGACATCAAATTGAAAACAGCACACCATTAGAAAGGGGAAAGTGGACTCTGGGTAGACAACCAATAATAATCCATTACCAGCCCTCTTAAAATAAACTTACTACCAAGCCTTTTAAAAATAACTTCATGTGATCTTTTTTTTTAAGAGAGCATTAATCTGTGTTTGAAATTGTCTTATTTATTGTATGTCTCTCTTTGAAGAATCTCAGGCTCCGTGAGAACATTGACTTTATCTATCTTGTTCATTTCACTCATAATTCAATGGCTGGCATTCAGCAAATATTTGCTTAAATGAATGAATGAATGCATTGTGTTTATCTTGCATCTCTGAGACTTTAACAGCATAATGTCCCAAACCTCTAGGGCATGAATACTTTATTTGAGATGCTTGGGCTTAAAGCTTCACAGCTGGTAAGTGAATGGCCAAAGCCTGAACTCAGGCTGGCTGACCCCACATATCGTGCATTTCTGACCATTCCAAGCTGCTCTCCTGTGATGAAATAAGCCCTCAGTTTTAGCACAGCTGTGTTCAGAATACATGTAGGAAATATATAAAATATGTTGACAGCTGATGTCCAAATAATAATTTGGAAGAGTGAGAGGAGTCTAAAACTGGCATGAATTGATATTTCTTTTTCTGATCTGGAGCTATCAACACGCTCTGAGTTAAAATCATATCCTGCCTAACAGTACATGAAAGAATGGGGTTGATCTGGTGTTAATCCCCTTTCATTTTCCTATGGCAATAATATAAGGCACATTATAATTTTGTTTACTGCATGTTGCTTCTGTTGAAGATAGCAGAGAGGTCCGATCAACAGAGAAAAGTACTAATACTAATTGATGGTTTACTATGAGCTAGGTACTTCATTCATTCATCATTTACTCATTCATTTACATCTTTTCGTTCTTATTCATTCATTGAATATGTATTGAATACCTTCCAAGTGGCAGGCATCATGCTAGGGGCTAGGGTACAACATTTAGCACAGTCTAGGGAAACACTGTAGTGCATCGAGTCAGATAATGAACTCTGGAGTCAGCAAGATCTGAGTTCAACTCCTGGCTCTGCTGTGGTCTGTGAGATCCTGAGCGTACAGTTAACTTATCTGTGTCTTATATGCCTCATTGCATGAAATCGTACTTTGACTCACATGGAGTTGTTTTGTGAGGCTTGAGTGAGATAAAATAAATGTTGTATTTGCTGTGTCTGTCACACAGTAGTTGCTCAGTTCAATGTTATTTTAAATTACCAGATGGTCCCTATCCTCAAGTTGCTTACAATGAGTGGAGAAAACAGACATAAGTCTTTACACTTAGTTTTCCCCCAAATACTCTGACATTAGTGTCCTCTTTCCTGTTTTATAAGCAAGACAATGAGAATAGTTTGTCCAAGCCCTCAGTTAACGAGTAAGTGAGGCAGAATCCAAAATTCAAAGATGTCTGAGTCTGAAGCCACGTTCTCTCCAATTGTCTGGATGAGATATTGAGAGACAGTTCTTCTAGTCCTGATTTCCGTCCAGTGGTTCTCAACCCTGAAGAGCTTTTATAAAGCACCAAATGCCGGGACCCTGTTGCAATTCAATGATATCAGAATATCAGCATCAAGGCTGACTAGGCATTGAGTATTTTCAAAATCTCAGAAGATTTTAATGGGCAGCCAGCGTTGAGGCACATTCAACTCTCTCAAGACTCTTCCATCCTTGACAGTCTGATCCTTCTATATATGGCAGCAATTGTCAGGATGAGATCAGCCCGGTAGAAGCAGGGACATTCCAGGACTTTCCTCCACTGGGGCCCCATGGTCACCACTGTGTACTTTAAGGGAAAGACCGGTGTTGGTAGAGCTCCCTTTGCCTAAGGCCACCGCCATGGGGTTATAAGACACAGCAGAGTATCCATGTGGCACACCCGGCAGCTGGGTGAGTGCTGCTGCAGGACACTGGTGAGAGCTCAAGCTCCCTCTTCAATGTTGGTATGACTACAGCATCCTTCACACATGGAGCAAGGAGCAGCCTGGGAAATGTCCCAAATAAATGCAGCTGTTCTTTGTTTCTGGAGAGGATGCCAATAATCTTTTGTTCCTTGGGGTTCTCAAGAATGAAATTCTGTGCATAGCTATAAAAACAAACAAAGCCCTAGGGATAAAGATAAGTATCATACTAACCGATACGTCATATAGACGCTTATTTAAGTTAATTAACCACAACAGGTATTTTGATCTATATGCTCCCAGACTTTATATTGAGTTATTCAATGAAGGGAAGAAGAAGAGTTTATCAGCCACTGGATGCCCTCTGGGACATTTTAGTCAAAGTCAAAGCTTCTGCATCTGCCTAAACTGGGGTCATTTCAGGAACTCATCCCAGAGTCTGGTCCATGTCAATCCAGCCTGCCCACTCTCTGATTCCCTCCTCATAGCAGTTCTGTGGGATACATGGTCAGGTACCACTGTGCTCATTTCACAGGGTTGGAAACGGATACTTAGAAGGTTAAGCGACTCACTCAATGACTAGGAAATGCATATCCTCCATTCAAGCATACATCTCTGGATTCTAAATTCTCAGGCTATTCAACTGAGTCAGGAGGAAATTACACGACTCAGGCACATCACAGACCGAGAAACCAACCAACCAAATGAAAGCAGAGACGTACTAGTTAAAACACTGGCATCGGATTCTGATTATTGGTTACTGACATGTTACGGCTTTAACTACTTTACTCCCGCTCTGGGAAACAAGAAGAGCATGTATCGGGTCAGCAGGTGGGACCCAGACTCTGGCTGGGTCAGATCTTCCTCCTTTCTTGTTACCTCACCCCAGTCTCAAGTAGCAAGTGATGTGGAGCCTTCATGTATCCAGTCTCTGGCACAGGACAATTACCCCCAAAATGTTCAGTTAGAGGTTGAATAGGAAAATTACCACCCATGAGAGACAGTTGACAAAAAGCCATCATAGCTAAGGATGGGTGTGAGAACTCTCTAGACCAGCACTGCCCAATAAAAATATAAGCCACATGTGTGATTTAAATTTTCTAGCAGCTATGTTAAAAAGAGTAAAAAGAAAAAGGTGAAATTTATTTTAGTAATATATTTAATTTTAGTCATATATTATAAATTCATTTTAGTAATATATCCAAAATATTTCAACATGTAATTTATAAAAAATTAGTAATGAGATGTCTCACATATCTTTTTTTTCCTTCTTCTTCTTTTGTACTAAATCTTCAAATTCTGGTGTGCACGTTACACTGACAGCACATTTCAGTTCAGACTGGCTGCATTTCACATGCTCAGTAGCCAGACATGGCCAGTGGCTACTGTACAAAACAGTGCAAGTCTCGACCATCTCCACACAATTATTAGGCTGTTTTATTGATACTTACTATATAGAATCAGTTTTCTGAAGCTTTCTTATTATTTGGGGTTTAATTTGCAGCAAGTTGGATTTAACATGAAAGATAGGGTTTTGGTTGGTGAAGCAGTAGAGTTTTATTGAGTACTGTAACGCCAGACACTGTGTTTGGCTCTGAGAGCACAGAAGTGAGCAAAACCAGAGCCCTGGAACCCTCTGAGTGAAGCCATTTAAGAAAAGGATAACTATTCATCCATCTGAAATTCTGGGGGTACAGTTCTAATTTGAAGCTCATGGGGATTCAGGGAGAGATACTGAATAATGGAGATGATCTAAAATTAAACATCAACACGTGCTGGAACTCCTATTGTGAGCTCTGCAATTCCCATGGGTTGTGGGTGATATGAAAAATATATAAGATAGAATTTTAAGCGTCTAGAAGACTTACATATAAGAGAGCTGCCTTAGTTTTGGTTTCCCCAATGCTCCCCACTAAGCTAAGGATTTGTGTTTAAGTCATTTATTTGGGAGGTGATCTTAGGAACCACGAAACAGGAGGGGGGAAGTGAGGGAGAAGAGAGGCAAGCCAATACACGATGCATTAATGGATGAGTTACTGCTGTGGATGACTGGGGCTCCATCCCACTGGGGATCCTCTGAGAGCTTGTGTGGAACGTGCCTCAGAAACCACTCACTGAGGCACAAGGGAGCTGGGGTATTGATCCTCCAACCCCAGCACTCATTGATGAGGGGTCCCTCCTGGGGTGTTAATTCCTGGCACTTCTGACCTGCCGTACACTTGAGCTGAGCTCACCCGTGCTGCCAAAGAACTCCCTCAGGAAGAGAAGAAAGGGACAGGAAGCTAGGGGTGTGTGTGGGAACTAGCACAGGCAATTCTGGAGTGCCAAGAAGATATGACTTGGGGGAGTTTGGGATTGACATATACACACTAATATGTATAAAATAGATAACTAATAAGAACCTGCTATATAAAAAAATAAAATTCAATAATAATAAAAAAAAAAGAAGATATGACTTGGGCTCTGACACAGTCTGCAACAATGATTAGCATTCTGAAGTGCTTACCATGCATGGTACCAGACCCTGTTCTAAGCACTTTACATGTTGTAATCCACTAAATCCTTAAAACTCTATGAGATAGGTACCTATTACCATCTCCATTTATAAAAGGAGAACATTGAAGAATAGAGAGGTTATGTAGTTTGCTCAAGGTCACACAGTTAGGAAGAGACACAACCAGTCTCTGAGTTTGGTGTCTTAATCACTGTGCACTCATTTACCAAATACTAGGATTCTATTGAAACTGGAATCTTCCTTTCAGGGAAAGCCTTCCCAGCTGTGCTTTAAAAATACTTGATATTATACTTGAACAGAAAACTTGCCTTTTGAGGTTTCAGTTTTACATTCTGGACTATCTACACAGCTCTTAATAGGAAAGTCTCTTCAGAGTAAGTGGAAGAGAGAAGCTCTTCAAATCCAGAACTAGACTAGATCAGCTGATCAATGACAGAGGTTTGCCAAGGTGTGTGCTGAAGAAAGGAAAGCAATATTTTTATAAAAGTCAAGTACCGAGACTGCATGTCTCCAAAGTGTTCACAAATCCGCGGTATGCAAAGATGGCTCTTTGTGGAATCCTTGCTCAGATAACTGACATATTAAGGGGCTGAACCCTCAAGGAACAAATTCATTTTTCTCCCACCCACTGACTGCTAAGTGTCTCTGTCGGTTGGGTCTCTTTTCCTCCCACCTTGGAGGGAACTCAAGTTGAGCCCTTGTCTTTTCCGGTCAGTCACGTTTCAAGGATGCCTCCTTCTCAGGTAAGCAGTCCAGTTTGTCGAACCCAAAACTTCAATCTCATGCATTTCGAAGCTCCTCTCCTGCCCTACTGCAGGCCTGCCCTGGGCTCAAATACTTGAATTAAGGAAGGGAGGAGGGTACTGACTGGTTCCTTATTCACCCTGTAACACCCTCTCCCCAGCTTCTGCTTCTCCTAGCTCCTCCAGAGCCAGGGTAAGGGGAGGACGGAGAAGGACAGGGGCAGAGCCTTACTGACCAGCGCTGTAGCACCACAGTTGTGTGCCCTCTACATGGCAAGTCTTGGCTTTTTCTCTCATCCTTCCTTTTTGCTTGTTCTTTGGAGACCTCCTTGCTGGGCACATCTCCCTGAGGAGATTAATGTCTCCTGGCTGACCACTCATGACCCCCTCAGCTCCTACACAACAGTTGACCCTTCAGGCTCTTTCTGCTGGGTTGTCTAGTCCCTGTGGACAGACCCTTTGGGTGGGGTGCTTTCAAGGCAAACAGAGCCTGGCTTCCACCTAAGGTGGCCCCCCCAACCCACAGATGACAGGATGATGCCTACCCTTGCCCACCCTAGAAGGCAGTGTTATCTACTGTCCCCCAAGCCCTCTCTCTTCTCCCAACCACTGGGGACAGTTCCATCAATCTTTCCCCTTTGGAATTCTGTAGGCCCTGTGACCTGTCAACTCTGGAGAATACTTGTCAAACTTTTCTCAAAATTCTTTTTAGGGACTTCCCTGGTGGTGCAGTGCTCCCAATACAGGGGGCCTGGGTTCGATCCCTGGTCAGGGAACTAAATCCCACTAAATGCCTGCTGCAACTAAGAGTTCACATGCCACAAGTAAGGAGCCTGCATGCCACACCTAAGGAGCTGGGGAGCCACACCTAAGGAGCTCGGGAGCCGCAACTAGGGAGCCCGCCTGCTGCAACTAAGATCTGGCGCAACCAAATAAATAAATAGGTATTTTTAAAAATTTCTTTTTAAATCCATGGCAGCCTTTGGTTTCTATAGTAATGCAAGCAGCTAGCTCAGGGGTAAATGGGCAAGATTTATTCTCTCCTCTTGGCCCAAACCCCAGTATCCTCTATCCTTCCTCACTCCCTTCACACATTTGATTTGAGTAGGGGAAGGGGAGGAAATATTCTGGGCTCAGAGAAATCCTCTCTTACTAACCTTCTTTCAGCATTGTTGTTGCCTTTTCTATGGGCAGGGGAAGGTAGTGATGCACTGTGGGTTGCAAAGTTGGTTCCAATCTCACAGCAAGTCCTGCTGATGGTCTAGCACCCACTGCCCTCAGCTTTGGAGCTTGAGCAATAGGGCCCATCTTATTTCATATGCTGCTACAGAAGTAAGAGAGCTGCCCACCTCTGTAAGCAGCTTAAAGGCACTTTAGTCACACTGGGAGTAAGCAAATTACCTCAAGATGTCTTCCAACATCCGGTTTTAATATTCATAATCTTAAGCTTTGCTTGCTGTTTTTTCTAACCACAGGATGACTCCTAACATTGCTTGAAAAGTGGGGGGAAAACTTTTCTTTCTTTTAGGCATATGGAAAAATAAAGCAGGTATAATAGAGAAAAAGCAATTCAAGGATCCTTAGTTCTACCAATATACCAATCGTGACGATAAAGAGGACTTAGCAAAAGTGTGATCGGAATATGAGCTTTTGAAAGCAGTCCCCACCCCCTCCACTAGTGCCGAGTAACAGAAGAACTTGAATTAACATGAATTCCTAGAATAAATAAATTCTGTTTCCACGCCTGGGGAGGGAGAGGAAGAGAAGTATCATGGGAATATATTATGAAACGCCTAGTGAAACTTCAAATTCAAAGAAATACAAAGAAATATAAATCTCTCTGTCACGCACATTACAGAGAGACTGAAAGATAGAGAGATAGATAATCTCTCCTACTTGAACAGGTTGATCTACAAGCTGTTCTTTCCATGTCATCTTTTTGCCTTCTTACAGAGACTCTGTGTGAATCATCACAGCCATAAAACTATATGACTGAACGCTGATAATTACATGACTTTTAACTGGAAGAGAACAATGGCTTTAGTTCCCTTTTGCAGCCATAGATCTTCTGTCAATGTGCAGCCAACAATCGTGCTTCGCTGGTCAGAGGGTCTGATTGTCTATCTTTGTGGAAGATTCAGGCTCAGTAACCAAGACTCCAAGGGGCAGCAGCTGCAGATTTCCCAGAATCCCTGTCCAAACCAAGGGAAGCAGCCCATTCCCAGAGCTGGCAGTGCCCCAGCCCCCCGTACCCTGCCGGCTGTCCGTCTCCTGGGGCCAGATCCCTTGGCCTGAGCCTGGATGGTGGCAGGAGGCCAAGGCAGATAGGGACAAACTTTCCCCGCTTCCGCTCTCACATGACATCAGTTGGCACAAGAAGTACCAAAGTCCAGGAGATTGGCTTAGTAACTGTGATTTAGTCTCTTCTCTCAAAATAAAAATAATGTGCCTTCAAATTACAACATGTTCCCTGAACAATAATGAACAGAATATTTATGGAACAGCAGCTCTAGCTGTGGCTTCCAGCTCAGTATCTTCCTTCCAAGCATCTCACATGGGTTAGCTTGTTGGGACCTGACACCCCTAGGGGGTAGATGGCACTAACATTATGATCCCTCTTTTGAGCCATGCACTGCTCCACTGGATGTGACTTTCCTCCAGTCATACAGCTGATTATTTTCAGGGTCACGACTGAAAGTCGTGAGGAAACTCACGACTGAGTTTCCTCACCCTCAGAATTCTACTGCCTCAATTGAGGAGAGGAATGCTACACGGAATTTTTGAAAGGATTTTTTTTTTCTGATCCCAGAAGTAATCTGTATTCATCAAAAAAAAAAAAATTGGAAAAACACTAGGAAGCACCAGGAAGCAAAGAAAAATCACCCATATTCCCAGTCAGACATGATGACTGCTATTAACATTTGGTTGTGCAATCTCATATGTCCATTTTCTTTTAAAAATGGTTTCATACTGTGCACACTGTATTTTTAGGAAGTTTCTTTCATTTTCTTCCCAGTCATAAAGGTAATACAAGCTGATTATAAAAAACCCAGAAATCACAGACAATTATAAAGACCATCAAACCCACGCCATAATCCCACCCACCAAGAGGTAACCATTAAAAAGCAATTTCATTGAATGTGACATTCAGAGAGCCCATAAACTTGCAACGTGCCTCTAAGGCGAGAGTAAGGTGTTTTAGGGAAAATGAAGAAACGAATACTTGGCCATTATCCTTATTTACAATCGAGGCTGATTTGTCTAGAATGAATATCTCTTCATTTCAGCCTCCCTATTTATATAGAGAGAGGCAAGAGTTTCCGATTAACTTCATAAGAATATTTTCAGGATCAATCTTAAAACATTGGTTGAGAATTCTGACTGTTCTGAAAGAAACCTACACTCTCCAGGCCATGAGCCACGCTCATTCAGTTAGAGTTTCTCCCTGCCAGGCCAGGTCACACAGAATTGGGGTCACATGAAAATAGTAGAAGGTGGCTTGGCTGGAGATCACACTCCAGCTTTATCTGGGCCCGAGAATAGAAGGAGCTGACAAAGCAGAGGAGGATGTGTAAGATCGCTGCTCCTCTGTACAGTCAAAACCATCCGAGGCACATCCAAGTGCAGGTGCTAAAGGCTTTGGGAGGGAGAGAGCTCTCTTTTTCAGGGCATTTATATTGACTTTTCTTTGAAACCTTTTTATTTTGTTGCTATAGCTCAAAATTGCCTTGAAAATAGTAGTCGGCATGGGGAATGGTCCACCACCTGACTTAATAACTCTCTTAGGGATACGGCTGTACCTACAAAAATTGAGTATTCTCCATGGCTTAATCAGCCTGATGGCAGCACTAAGAGTGGAAGAGGAAAGTGCTCTGATGCTGCAGAACAGAAGGTCTCAATGGTAACTTAAAAGACAGGTGGAACTTTGATTATGGCTGTACAGAGGCCCCTAGGAGTAAGCACTCAGGTGGGTGCTACCTTGCTAAAATACAACAGAACCAATCAAACGGATGAAGACCTCAATCGCACTCCTGATGTGTCCCACTGTTGTCTCAGGTTATCCTCATTCCATGTGCTCCCCGAGGCCTGCCCCTTCTCCTGAATGTCCTATGTGTATATGGCAAGTGGCACCGCTGTCTACCCGGCTGCCCCCAATCCAAACTCCTTAGCATCGTTCTTGACTTCTCCCTCTGTCTCATTCCCCTAATCTAATCAGCAAGTCTTGTTGATTCTGCTTTCTAAATATGTCTCAATCCTCTACTGTTTTTCCATTCCCACTTTGTCCAAGCTGCGGTCATCTGTTAACTGGTCCACTGCTATTGACCCCTCATTGGGGTCCCATTTCCATTCTTGCTGTCCCCTAGGCAGAGTAATCCTTTGGAAACACGAATCTGACAGTGTTACTCTCCCGCTGAGAACTCTCCCATAGTTCTTTTAATCAAAGCGTAATTTCCATGCAGTAAAAATCACTCTTTTGAGTATATGATTATGCAGATTTTCACAAACACACAGTGGTGTAACCGTCACAGCATTCAAAATACAGAACAGTTCTTTTCGGTAATTAAGAATAAAGCTGTTATAAAAACTCACGTAGCGTCTTTTGTGTGAAAGTAAGTTTTCACTTCACTTGGGTAAATACCTAGGAGTGGTATCTCTGGATTGTACGGTAAATGTATTTTTAACTTCATAAGTAACTGCAAAACTGTTTTCCAAAGTGGCTGTACCATTTTACATCCCTATGTTGGCAGGATAAAGTCCAGACTCCACATTAGGTCTTCAGAGCCCTCCACACCTGCCTCCTACCTGTCTCTCGATTCTCAGCTCTCTCCATTCCCCAACCCTTTCCACGCTTTATCACCCAATCACACTCAACTTCTTTCACTGTTGTGACAAACTCTTACTAATCTCTGGGACTTCCCACATGCTGAGTCTCCTGCCGAAGATACTAGTGCATCTACCTCCCTTCTTTACCTGAACAACATTTTTCTTTTTGTAGTTCAGATCATTTTATTTATTTTTTTTAAATTGGGGTATAGTTGCTTTACAATGTTGTGTTAGCTCCTGTTGTACAATGAAGTGCATCAGCTATATGTATACATATATCCCCTCCCTCTTGGACCTCCCTCCACCCCTATCCCCCCATCTAGGTCACCACAGAGCACTAAGCTGAGCTCCCTGCACTATACAGCAGGGTCCCACTAGCTATCTATTTTACACGTGGTAGTGTATACATGTCAATTCCAATCTCCCAATTCATCCCATCCCCCCTTCCCCCTTTGGTGTCCAAACGTTTGTTCTCTACATCTGCATCTGAACAAATTTTTAATCTGACAGACTCACTGGCTTAAACATCACCTCTGACAGGAAGCTTTCCTTGAACCTCAGTTAGGATCCCCCATGTATTTCCCTCATTCACTCACTCAACAAAGGTTTGATGAATAACAACCAGGGTCTACGCTCTGTTCCAGGCACAGGGGAGATAGCAGTGGATGAAAGAGATAAAAGTCCAGACTCCCATGAAGCTGACAGACAATGAACAGTAACAACAACAAGATAAACATATACTAGAACATCAGGTGGTAGCCAGTGCTATAAAAAACTAGAGCAGAACTTGTGGGGTTGCTATTTTAGATAGGACAATTGGAGGACATCACTGAGTCGAGGACATCTCTCTGAGAACAGGTATGAGTGAAATAAGGGAGCAGCTCTGCAAATACCTGGGGAAAGATAATTCCAGGCAGAGTGAACAGCAAGGACCAAGATGTTAAGACAGAAAAGAGGTTGGCATGAAAAGACTGGTGTGTTCAGGAAGCAGCTTGAAGACCGGCGATGGGCGCCTAGGAAGCTGGGGAAGAGGCGAGGAAGATGAGGTTGGATCTTGGGGTGTTTCCATAGCGCCCTCCACCCCATCACAGCGTTTGTCACACTGCATTGTTACTGCTTCCGAAGTTGTCTGTCCTTCCCTTTCTTTGAGGCCAGGGACTGTGTGCTCTTTGAGGCCAGGGACTGTGTTTGTTCTGCCTATTACCGGTTCTAAGTACTTACACCGTGTCTGCTGCCTGGCAGGTTCTTTTTTTTTTTAAATTTTATTGAAGTATAGTTTATTTACAATGTTGTGTTAATTTCTTCTATACAGAAAAGTGACTCAGTTATACACACACACATATATATATATATATCCTTTTCCATTATGGTTTATCAAAGTATATTGAATATTGTTCCCTGTGCTATACAGCAGGACTTTGTTGTTTATCCATCCTATATATAATAGTTTGCATCTGCTAATCCCAAACACCCAGTCTTTCCCTCCCCTACTCCCTCTCCCCCTTGGCAACCACAAGTCTGTTCTCTGTATCTGTGAGTCTGTTTTCGTTTCACAGATATGTTGATTTGTATCGTATTTTAGATTCCACATATAAGTGGTAGGTTCTCAATAAATACTCAGATGAATGAATGAGTGGATGGACTACCTCAACAGCACAAAGTCTCTTGATTGAATGACAAATCCCTGAGAAGATGGCATGAGTCCATATTACCAGCGGAAACAAGGAGGCTCAGATTGCTGAAATGACTTTCTCAGAGAGAGAGGTAAGTATGTGGCTGCAATTCAGCTTCCTCGTGATTGCAGCTCCCTCTCACAATACCTGCACAGTCTTTCCTGAACCAGGAAGATACAGACTCTCAAATCCAAACATCCTTCTGGGGGCTTCCCTGGTGGCGCAGTGGTTAAGAATCAGCCTGCAAATTCAGGGGACACCGGTTCGAGCCCTGGTCCGGGAAGATCCCACATGCCATGGAGCAACTAAGCCCATGCGCCACAGCTACTGAGCCTGCGCTCTAGAGCCCATGAACCACAACTACTGAGCCCGCGCACCACAACTACTGAAACCCGCACACCTAGAGCTCGTGCTCCGCAAAAAGAGAAGCCATCGCAATGAGAAGCCCGCGCACCGCAACAGAGTGGCCCCCACTTGCCGCAACTAGAGAAAGCCCGCACGCGGCAACAAAGACACAACGCAGCCAAAAATATAAATAAATAAATAAAATTTAAAAACAAACGTCCTTCTGCCCATCCTCATTCACTATGTCTGCTGACCTTAAATTTGAAAGAATATCCCTGGACCATCCCTTAGGGCATCAGTTGTTGTTGTTGTTGTTTTAAAGCAGCCCAGGAGCCCACAAATGTGTTTTTATTTATTTGACCCACAGAATGATTTCAAAAAACTGGAAAACATCATCATGAAAAAGCAAAATTTCTGGCTTATTTTGAAAAATCTGAAGATGTGGCAGTGCTAGCTCTGTAATTTCCATGGAAACAGCCAGCAGACTGAGGAGTGACTGTCCCTTTATGCAGGATGTGTTCTCTCCAATTTGCCACAGCTCTCAATGCTCTTTGGTGCCAAGTACCTGGTCCATGTCACTAGGTGAGGTTACTTGTTTGGAGGGTGATAAAGGGTGGTTTAATGCCCCATAGCACATGCAGTCAAGGCCCATGGTTGAGGGGGTTTGAGGACCAGGGCCAGCCCCCTGTGTATTTCATTTCTCTTTCCAGCACATGTAGGTGGTTGAATTCAGAATGAAATGACTAGGTAGGGTAGCCCAAAAATCAGGAAGTGAGGAAACAAAGGTGATGCCCCAAAGATCTGTGTGCAACAGAAGAGATTATGAGAAGGGCATAGGGAAGGCAGCGGTGAAGGCTGCAGCGGAGATTGCATCCCTCCACCCAGCTCAGGGCGCCGGCCTCGGGTCTTACCTGTATGTAAGTCCACGTGGTTTGCAATGCCAGCTGACGGAGCCCCTGCTTCCCCCTTGATTATATAACTCAGTACTCCAGTCGTTGCACACTGTCTACATTACTGTTCCATCGAAGACATCAAAGCATATCAGGCAGTACCAACTCAAGTCATAGTCTGGCTTAGGAGAACTCCGGAAGAGAGCTAGAAGGAATTTTTCATGCCAAGTTATGTAATCCAGGGTCTACCACAAATCCTGGCACACTGTCGCTGAATGAATACTTGCTGAAGATGAATGAACCTCGTGCGAGTTACTTTTCCTCCCACTTCATCTATAAAGTGAGGGGTTCTCATTTAGCTATTCTTTAAGACCTCGTAGAGCTCAGACATCCTGTAGTTCTATGGATTTCTAAGTAGTTACAAGCAAAGTAGAGGTCGGCAATAAATACCGGGGTCTCGTCCATTTCCTGAGCAGAATAAAACATTTTAATGATGGCAGAAAAAGAATCAAGAAGGCTCTGATTTTCCACTGCTGAGCTGAGATCATGCCATTAGTCACAGCTGTCTTTCTCAGCATTGGTGTTAAACCAGGTCCATCCAGAGTTTCGATCTTGCATGTGTGTGGAGTTTATTGGCCAAAAATGAATGCATCAGAAATTTGCCTCTGGGACTCAAGACACGTGGCTGTAATGGGTGTGATGTACAGGTGAGGCCAGCCTCCACAGGCCAGCCAGGTGGCGGGGGCCGCCCGGCTGCTATAACTTAAAGAGCCATCCTGGGCCCCTTGCCCGATGATTTTCTTCTGTTAGCCTGCTTCAGTGCCTAAGATCCCCAGTATTAATCACACCTTTGAGTTAAGGCCTTGAAAGATGGCCTCCAGATACTCCAATATGCAAAGAGGGATTTTAAATCAAAACATTTGCATTTATTACCATATTGGAAGAGGAATTTTCTCCAGCAATAATGATGATATTTGCAATCTATTATTGAGCACGAATCCTGTACCAAGCACTTTACACACTGCTGAATATTTTTGCATTTCACCCACACAATCCCCTCTGCAACGAGTACTAGATTTAGCCCTATGTATAGGCTTGGCAAGAGCCAGAGGCCATAGGACCCTAAGTGGCGTCAAATGCAGATTCTAGATCTTCTCTTTCTCTCTCTCTCAGGATGTAACTTGCACACAGTGCAGCGCACAATCTTAAATGCACAGCTGGGTATATGTTTACATACGCATACCCTCATATAACCATCACTCAGACCAAGATAGAGAACATTTCCAGCACCCCAGGATGTTCCTTCGTGTCCCCTCCCAGTTGGTCCCTCAGCACCCCTCCTCTGCAAAGCATTCACAACCCGAACATCTACCTGTTTGGCTATGTGAAGGGAGGTGGTAGCCCAGGCAAACTCGGGTGGGCGGGAAATAGTCCAAGAAATATAATATTAGGAGGGAGCAGGGTAGTGAGGCAACAGGAGGGAGCTGTCTCTGGGGAGAGACGAGGGCTTGTCCTCAGGTGACAGTGTTCCCTGCAGCACACCCAGCTACTGCCCAGTTGGCTGGGACCACCAGCAGCATCTCCAAAGCCTGAGGACGTAAGTGTGCAGAGACCATCGTGGGAGCGCAGGTCCTGCGTATCAAGCAGTGCTGGTCTCTCCCACTGCCAGGAATCCCAGTCTCTAACAAGAAACAGAATGCTGACAAATGAAAAGGAGATGTGTTTGCTGGCACGGAGTCCACGGAGTGGGAGGGCGGGCCAACGCAGTGCTCCCACAGGAAGTTTCGAACCCACTTTCTAATTCTTAGTTTAGCTATCATCAACTCTTCCCAGATGCAATGTGGCTGTTTTCACTTTGCCGTGTTTAAATCGAGCTTCTCCTATTGTCCTTCCGTCTGCCCTACAGTTCAGGATGCTAGTTTCGAATTGTACAACCTCCCCGGGCTTCTGCACGGTGTTGACGGCATTCTCTTTAAGACAGCTCTCCCGCCAGCTGTCAAGTGTTGACCGTCAGCTTGTATTTGATTATTCTCAGCAGTTCTTCTTTAACTATGCATCACCCTATCTCCAGATCTGAAGTCCTAAGTAGTTGGCAGGCACTAGGAGACACACTTCAGGGAAACCCTGTGACTTAACCTGGAGGGCAACTGCAGATAAAGATTAAGAGCTATGTACCTAGGTTTTTGCTGATAAGAGGAGTGAGATTTCGCAAAGGGAGGGAAGGCTGAAGAAAGAGGGAAGACAAGATGGAGGAAAGGAGAATGAAGAGTGGAAGGAGAGAGGGAGAAGGGGAAGGGAGAAGAAGAAAGAAATAGAAAAAGAGGAGCATGAGAGGGAGAAGGCTGGAGGAGAGGGACAGGAGGAACGGAGGGAGGGAAACACTGAGAACAAGTGGAGGAGGGAGTGGGCAGATGGAGTTCAGACTTTCAGAGGACAAGAGAGGAGCCTGTGCCAAGGAAAATGGACTTCGGAAGGCTTGATTATTTTCATTAATTGTTTACGATAACAGAGCAGCTAAACACTGCCAGGCATCTACATCAATGGATGCCTATAGAAAACTAGACGTCAAACGTTGCAAATATTAAATATTCTGCCCTGTGATGTCCCTGAATGCACTCACACTTAGCAGATAATGGGCTAATTATGTAGATAGATCAGGAAATACGTTTGGCCCTTGTCAGTCACGTCCCATTTCACACAGCTGAAAAATTACAAAAGATGGGAGAAATAGGTGCAAACAGAAACAGTGGGGCTGCCCACTCTCCTCTTTACAAATTCAACTGGAGAGATTTCTTTAGCTATAACCAACCATGTACAACTGGACACGCGGCATTTTCAGAACGTTCCATCTAAGGAGTCAGGGAAGCATGTAATGCATCTTGAAAATATTTCTAGCTAAACCATTTTAAAATTTTGTGCCATGTTTATAGGGGGTAAACCCTCAGGTAAAAATGAGCTCCCCAGATGGTGCATCCCTGCCCATTCTCCTCCAGGAGTTCTAGAGGACCCATGTTTTCTTGCATGTGTTTGTCATCAAAGTTAGAGAAGGCCTCAGAGACCTGCTGAACGATGGGTCTGCTTGGTTAAGTTTTGGGGGCAAAACAAAACAATTCACTTTTCAGCATTTATTTATTGTTCAGTAACATTCCTTGCTAGTCAGAAGATTCCTACAGTTCGAAAAGTTAAAACTCTACCAATAAAGAAACTCATTTTTAAGCACATAAAAATAATGGTTCAGATGTATAATGATACTCTATTTGCATTTTTCCTAAATTTATAAACACAGTGCTGATAGCCATAATATAGAAATTAAAATTCTGAATCTAGTAATCTAAGTTCAAATCTTAGAAAGCCTGTTTAAAGAAGGCATCTTAGTTAACTAGAAAAACTAGAAATTAGATGAGTTTAGTTTTAGTACTTCCTCATCCACTAAGTGAACATTGCTCTTTGGATAAGTCATATATTTATTTATTCATTATTAATTTATTCATTAATTCCAAAAATATTTTGTTGAACTTAGTGTGTGCCAGAGTCTACTAATCTCTGAAGATATGGAGAGGAAAGGCTCATTCCTGCCACCGTGTACTTCCTCACAGAACGTAACTTCAAAAAGTACTTATGTAGTATCTGTCTCCTCACATTAGATTATTAACTTTACAAAAGAAATAACTGTGTTACGGTTTACCTTTCTCTCTCCATCACTAGCCCAACACTGAGCACATGGCATTTACTCAGCAAATATTCATCCAATGAATGCATTTATCATACGTTAACATTTAAATAGCACTTACAGGGACTTCCCTGGTGGCACAATGGTTAAGAATCCACCTGCCAATGCAAGGGACACGGGTTCGATCCCTGGTCTGGGAAGATCCCACATACCCGAGAGCAAGTAAGCCCGTGTACCACAACTGCTGAAGCCCACGCGCCTAGAGCCCATGCTCCCCAACAAGAAAAGTCACTGCGATGAGAAGCCTGTGCACCGCAAGGAAGAGTCCCCAGCTCGCCACAACTAGAGAAAATATGCCCGCAGCAATGAAGACCCAACGCAGCCAAAAAACAAACAAACAACAACAAAAAAAAACAAAACAAAAAACCCAGCACTTACATCCATTATCTCATTTAATCTTGACAACAACCCTGTGAGGTGGGTCCTATTCTCCCTATTTTACAGTTGGGGAAACTGAGAAAAAGGGAAGTAAATCTGGGCTCTCTGGTGCCAGAATCCGTGTGCATATCCACTCTACTGCCTATGACTGTATCAATGAATTAATGAATGAGTGAATGAATTGATTTAAGTAGTTTACAGCCTCTGGGCTTTAGGATCATTAATTGCAATATGAGTATACTGGACAGTTTTCCTAAACTTTTCCACCAAAGTCTAGTACAAGTTCTTTTAACAAATCGCTTTACCAGATTATCATCAGGTGCTCTCCATTTGTTATAGAAAATGTACTATCTGATGCCCAGGAATGGCTGAGACTGGCGGCCAGTATACTCTCTGCTATGCTCTTGCATTTCTGTTCCCTCCATTTGAGTTGTATCATTCCCAAACCTGTTCGTGCCTTTTGTACTTACTCTAATTACATAATTTAATTAAATATTATTTAAGTGCATAGAAAATGATTGCAAAAAGAAGTAAAGCTGTTGTTTCTATGAAAACTATACTGGTAGTAGATATGCAAGTGTGGATTCCTGTCTGTTTGAAATCTTTTAAAATAAATAGTGAATGCTGAAAAAGTAAGTTAAAAGATTTGGAAATACTTTTTAAATGCAAGAACTTGCATTTGAAAGTTGCTTCCAAATAATATGTGGAGGCTTCCGGGAAGATGGCGGAAGAGTAAGACGCGGAGATCACCTTCCTCCCCACAGATACACCAAAAATACGTCTACACGTGGAACAACTCCTACAGAACACCTACTGAACGCTGGCAGAAGACCTCAGACCTCTCAAAAGGCAAGAAACCCCCACGTACCTGGGTAGGGCAAAAGAAAAAAGAATAAACACAGACAAAAGAATAGGGACGGGACCTGCACCAGTGGGAGGGAGCTGTGAAGGAGGAAAGTTTCCACACACTAGGAAGCCCCTTCCCGGGCAGAGACTGCGGGTGGCGGAGGGGGGAAGCTTCGGAGCCGCGGAGGAGAGCACAACCACAGGGGTGTGGAGGGCAAAGTGGTGAGATTCCCGCACAGAGGATCAGGGCCGACCGGCACTCACCAGCCTCAGAGGCTTGTCTGCTCACCCGCTGGGGCGGGCGAGGCAGGGAGCTGAGGCTCGGGCTTCCGTCGCAGCACCGGGAGAGGACTGGGGTTGGCGGCGTGAACACA
Organism: Delphinus delphis; assembly: GCF_949987515.2. Lineage (NCBI taxonomy): Eukaryota > Metazoa > Chordata > Mammalia > Artiodactyla > Delphinidae > Delphinus > Delphinus delphis. Next base: position 141,180,842 of record NC_082685.1, on the reverse strand, counting down.
GCCTGCAGCGGGTTGGTGCACCACGGCTGGCCAGGAGGGAGTCCGGGGAAAAGTCTGGAGCTGCCGAAGAGGCAAGAGACTTTTTCTTCCCTCTTTGTTTCCTGGTGCGCGAGGAAAGGGGATTAAGAGCGCTGCTTAAAGGAGCTCCAGAGACGGGTGCGAGCCGCGGCTAAAAGCGCAGACCCCAGAGATGGGCATGAGACGCTAAGGCTGCTGCTGCCGCCACCAAGAAGCCTGTGTGCGAGCACAGGTCACTATCCACACCCCCCTTCCGGGGAGCCTGTGCAGCCCACCATTGCCAGGGTCCCGGGATCCAGGAACAACTTCCCAGGGAGAATGCACGGCGCGCCTCAGGATGGTGCAACGTCACGCCGGCCTCTGACGCTGCAGGCCCGCCCCGCACTCCGTGCCCCTCCCTCCCCCCCGGCCTGAGTGAGCCAGAGCCCCCGAATCAGCGGCTCCTTTAACCCCGTCCTGTCTGAGCGAAGAACAGACGCCCTCCAGCGACCTACACGCAGAGGCGGGGCCAAATCCAAAGCTGAGCCCCTGGGAGCTGTGAGAACAAAGGGAAAGGGAAATCTCTGCCAGCAGCCTCAGAAGCAGCGGATTAAAGCTCCACAATCAACTTGATGTACCTGCATCTGTGGAATACCTGAATAGACAACGAATCATCCCAAATTGAGGAGGTGGACTTTAAGAGCAAGATTTATGCTGTATAGCTTTGCTTCCACCATTTGTCCTAGAGTTCTATCTGTCCGTTTTTTTTTTCTTTTTCTTAGTAATTACTTTTTTATTTAAATAACTTTATTATGTTTTATCTTACTTTATTTTATTTTACTTTATCTTCTTTCTTTCTTTTTTCTTTCCTTCCCAACCTCCTTCCTTCCTTCCTTCCTCCCTCCCTCCTTTCTTTCTTTCTTTCTACTTCTACTAATTCTTTCTTTCTACTTTTTCTCCCTTTTATTCTGAGCCGTGTGGATGAAAGACTCTTGGTGCTGCAGCCAGGAGTCAGTGCTGTGCCTCTGAGGTGGGAGAGCCAACTTCAGGACACTGGTCCACAAGAGACCTCCCAGCTCCACATAATATCAAATGGTGAAAATCTCCCAGAGATCTCCATCTCAACACCAGCACCCAGCTTCATTCAATGACCAGCAAGCTACAGTGCTGGACATGCTATGCCAAACAACTAGCAAGACAGGAACACAACCCCACCCATTAGCAGAGAGGCTGCCTAAAATCATAATAAGTCCACAGACAACCCAAAACACACCAGCAGACGTGGACCTGCCCACCAGAAAGACAAGATCCAGCCTCATCCACCAGAACACAGGCACTAGTCCCCCCCACCAGGAAGCTGACACAACCCACTGAACCAACCTTAGCCACTGGGGACAGACACCAAAAACAATGGGAACTACGAACCTGCAGCCTGCAAAAACGAGACCCCAAACACAGTAAGATAAACAAAATGAGAAGACAGAAAAACACACAGCAGATGAAGGAGCAAGATAAAAACCCACCAGACCTAAAAAATGGAGAGGAAATAGGCAGTCTACCTGAAAAAGAATTCAGAATAATGATAGTAAAGATGATCCAAAATCTTGGAAATAGAATAGACAAAATGCAAGAAACATTTAACAAGGACCTAGAAGAACTAAAGATGAAACAAACAACGATGAACAACACAATAAATGAAATTAAAAATACTCTAGATGGGATCAATAGCAGAACAACTGAGGCAGAAGAATGCATAAGTGACCTGGAAGATAAAATAGTGGAAATAACTACTGCAGAGCAGAATAAAGAAAAAAGAATGGAAAGAACTGAGGAAGTCTCAGAGACCTCTGGGACAATATTAAACGCACCAACATTCGAATTACAGGGGTTCCAGAAGAAGAGAAAAAGAAAGGGACTGAGAAAATATTTGAAGAGATAATAGTTGAAAACTTCCCTAATATGGGAAAGGAAATAGTTAATCAAGTCCAGGAAGCACAGAGAGTCCCATACAGGATAAATCCAAGGAGAAATACGCCAAGACACATATTAATCAAACTGTCAAAAATTAAATACAAAGAAAACATATTAAAAGCAACAAGGAAAAAACAACAAATAACACACAAGGGAATCCACATAAGGTTAACAGCTGATCTTTCAGCAGAAACTCTGCAAGCCAGAAGGGACTGGCAGGACATATTTAAAGAGATGAAGGAGAAAAACCTGCAACCAAGATACTCTACCCAGCAAGGATCTCATTCAGATTTGATGGAGAAATTAAAACCTTTACAGACAAGCAAAAGCTGAGAGAGATCAGCACCACCAAACCAGCTTTACAACAAATGTTAAATGGACTAAATGCTCTCACCAAAAGACACAGATTGGCTGAACGGATACAAAAACAAGTCCCATATATTTGCTGTCTACAAGAGACCCACTTCAGACCTAGAGATACATACAGACTGAAAGTTAGGGGATGGAAAAAGATATTCCATGCAAATGGAAACTAAAAGAAAGCTGGAGTAGCAATTCTCATATCAGACAAAATAGACTTTAAAATAAAGACTATTAGAAGAGACAAAGAAGGACACTACATAATGATCAAGGGATCGATCCAAGAAGAAGATATAACAATTGTAAATATTTATGCACCCAACATAGGAGCACCTCAATACATAAGGCAAATACTAACAGCCATAAATGGGGAAATCGACAGTAACACATTCATAGTAGGGGACTTTAACACCCCACTTTCACCCATGGACAGATCATCCAAAATGAAAATAAATAAGGAAACACAAGCTTTAAATGATACATTAAACAAGATGGATTTAATTGATATTTATAGGACATTCAATCCAAAAACAACAGAATACACATTTTTCTCAAGTGCTCATGGAACATTCTCCAGGATACATCATATCTTCGGTCACAAGTCAAGCCTTGGTAAATTTAAGAAAATTGAAATTGTTTCAAGTATCTTTTCCGACCACAACGCTATCAGACTAGATATCAATTACAGGAAAAGATCTGTAAAAAATACAAACACATGGAGGCTAAACAATACACTACCTAATAACGAAGTGATCACTGAAGAAATCAAAGAGGAAATAAAAAATACCTAGAAACAAATGACAATGGAGACACGATGACCCAAAATCTATGGGTTGCAGCAAAAGCAGTTCTAAGAGGGAAGTTTATAGCAATACAATCCTACTTTAAGAAACAGGAAACATCTCAAATAAACAACATAACCTTGCATCTAAAGCAATTAGAGAAAGAAGAACAAAAAAATCCCAAAGGTAGCAGAAGGAAAGAAATCATAAAAAGCAGATCAGAAATAAATGAAAAAGAAATGAAGGAAACGATAGCAAAGATCAATAAAACTAAAAGCTGGTTCTTTGAGAAGATAAACAAAATTGATAAACTATTAGCCAGACTCATCAAGAAAAAAAGGGAGAAGACTCAAATCAACAGAAATGAAAAAGGAGAAGTAGCAACTGACAATGCAGAAATACAAAAGATCATAAGAGATTACTACAAGCAACTCTATGCCAATAAAATGGACAACCTGGAAGAAATGAACAAATTCTTAGAAATGCACAACCTGCCAAGACTGAATCAGGAAGAAATAGAAAATATGAACAGACCAATCACAAGCACTGAAATTGAAACTGTGATTAAAAATCTTCCAACAAACAAAAGCCCAGGACCAGATGGCTTCCCAGGCAAATTCTATAAAACATTTAGAGAAGAGCTAACACCTATCCTTCTCAAACTTCCAAAATATAGCAGAGGGAGGAACACTCCCAAACTCATTCTATGATGCCACCATCACCTTGATACCAAAACCAGACAAGGATGTCACAAAGAAAGAAAACTACAGGCCAATATCACTGATGAACATAGATGCAAAAATTCTCAACAAAATACTAGCAAACAGAATCCAAATGCACATTACAAGGATCATACACCATGATCAAGTGGGGTTTATCCCAGGAATGCAAGGATTCTTCAATATATAGAAAACAATCAACGAGATACACCATATTAACAAATTGAAGGAGAAAAACGATATGATCATCTCAATAGATGCAGAGAAAGCTTTTGACAAAATTCAACACCCATTTATGATAAAAACCCTGCAGAAAGTAGGCATAGAGGGAACTTTCCTCAACATAATAAAGGCAATATATGACAAACCCACAGCCAACATCTTCCTCAATGGTGAAAAACTGAAAGCATTTCCACAAAGATCAGGAACAAGACAAGGTTGCCCACACTCACCACTATTATTCAACACAGTTTTGGAAGTTTTAGCCACAGCAATCAGAGAAGAAAAGGAAATAAAAGGAATCCAAATCGGAAAAGAAGAAGTAAAGCTGTCACTGTTTGCAGATGACATGATACTATACATAGAGAACCCTAAAGATGCTACCAGAAAACTACTAGAGCTAATCAATGAATTTGGTAAAGTAGCAGGATACAAAATTAATGCACAGAAATCTCTTGCATTCCTATACACTAATGATGAAAAATCTGAAAGTGAAATCAAGAAAACACTCCCATTTACCACTGCAACAAAAAGAATAAAATATCTAGGAATAAACCTACCTAAGGAGACAAAAGACCTTTATACAGAAAATTATAAGATACTGATGAAAGAAATTAAAGATGATACAAATAGATGGAGAGATATACCATGTTCTTGGATTGGAAGAATCAACATTGTGAAAATGACTCTACTACCCAAAGAAATCTACAGATTCAATGCAATCCCTATCAAAGTACCACTGGCATTTTTCACAGAACTAGAACAAAAAATTTCACAATTTGTATGGAAACACAAAAGACCCTGAATAGCCAAAGCAATCTTGAGAAAGAAAAACAGACCTGGAGGAATCAGGCTCCCTGACTTCAGACTATACTACAAAGCTACAGTAATCAAGACAGTATGGTACTGGCACAAAAACAGAGATATAGATCAATGGAACAGGATAGAAAGCCCAGAGATAAACCCACGCACATTTGATCACCTTATCTTTGATAAAGGAGGCAGGAATGTACAGTGGAGAAAGGACATCCTCTTCAATAAGTGGTGCTGGGGAAACTGGACAGCTACATGTAAAAGTATGAGATTAGATCACTCCCTAACACCATACACAAAAATAAACTCAAAATGGATTAAAGACCTAAATGTAAGGCCAGAAACTATAAAACTCATAGAGGAAAACATAGGCAGAACACTCTATGACATAAATCACAGCAAGATCCTTTTTGACCCACCTCCTAGAGAAATGGAAATAAAAACAAAAATAAACAAATGGAACATAATGAAACTTCAAAGCTTTTGCACAGCAAAGGAAACCATAAAAAAGACAAAATGACAACCCTCTGAATGGGAGAAAATATTTGCAAATGAAGAAAGTGACAAAGGATTAATCTCCAAAATTTACAAGCAGCTCATGCAGCTCAATAACAAAAAAACAAACAACCCAATCCAAAAATGGGCAGAAGACCTAAATAGACATTTCTCCAAAGAAGATATACAGACTGCCAACAAACACATGAAAGAATGCTCAACTTCATTAATCATTAGAGAAATGCAAATCAAAACTACAATGAGATATCATCTCACACCATTTTTTGGCCATCACCAAAAAATCTAGAAACAATAAATGCTGGAGAGGGTGTGGAGAAAAGGGAACCCTCTTGCACTGTTGGTGGGAATGTAAATTGATACAGCCACTGTGGAGAACAGTATGGAGGTTCCTTAAAAAACTACAAATAGAACTACCATATGACCCAGCAATCCCACTACTGGACATATATCCTGAGAAAACCATAATTCAAAAAGAGTCATGTACCAAAATATTAATTGCAGCTCTATTTACAATAGCCCGGAGATGGAAACAACCTAAGTGTCCATCATCGGATGAATGGATAAAGAAGATGTGGCACATATATACAATGGAATATTACTCAGTCCTAAAAAGAAACAAAATTGAGCTATTTGTAATGAGGTGGATAGGTCTAGAGTCTGTCATACAGAGTGAAGTAAGTCAGAAAGAGAAAGACAATACCGTATGCTAACACATATATATGGAATTTAAGAAAAAGAAATGTCATGAAGAACCTAAGGGTAAGACAGTAATAAAGACACAGACCTACTAAAGAATGGACTTGAGGATATGGGGAGGGGGAAGGGTAAGCTGTGACAAAGCGAGAGAGAGGCATGGACATATATACACTACCAAACGTAAGGTAGATAGCTAGTGGGAAGCAGCCGCATAGCACAGAGAGATCAGCTCAGTGCTTTGTGACCGCCTGGAGGGGTGGGATAGGGAGGGTGGGAGGGAGGGAAGAGATATGGGAACATATGTATATGTATAACTGATTCACTTTGTTATAAAGCAGAAACTAATACACCATTGTAAAGCAATTATACTCCAATAAAGATGTAAAAAAATAAAATAAAAATAAAAAATAAAAATAAAAAAAATCTTAAAAAAATAATAATGTGTGAAAGAGACAACAGTAAAAGAATTGTACAGCATCTTGAAGGACTATTCATCAGATGCCTTTGCCTGTGGCTTTAGATTCTCACACAAGAAAGCTCTCAGGGATATTAGACAATAAGGAATCTCAATCAAGAAACACATTTTCATAGATATCCACTGACATCAAAAGATAAGGAAATGAATATGCATTTATATATTTTAAGATAAAATGAAGCACTTTGAAACCATGCCCCAAAGGCTTAATAGAAGCTGGCACCTTAATAGAAGTCCTTGAGTGTATCTTACAGAACAGCAGATAAGGGAACAGCTGATAAGGGAACAGCTTATTAAAACCCCTCTGTTCGTAACCTGCCTTTGCTAATCAAGCCTACTTTAGTTGTTTTTTTTCTTTCTTTAATTGCATACCTTCCAAGCTTCACATAGCCTAGGTAATATATCACCAGACTTCTTAACCACCCCTATAGATTATGTCTTCATCGTATGAGTCCCTATAGTAATGGAGGCGGGGGGTGGGCAGGGCTTAAGTTGTTTTTCAGAAACTGGAGTTGGCTCCTGCCCAGTTAAAGCAGGCCAAGATTGTTTGGGACCACCGACCCCAAAACTGGGACTGGGCAGGTGTCCGATCAGTGACCTTTTGACATCAGAGGGCCAGAAGCTTCACCCTCAGATCATGTTAAGCACCTCCATTTTTGAACACGCAACCCATGAATAAGCATGTAACCCAGATACTCTTGCACAGAACACTGATTACCTCACCTTTTCCCCACTTCCAATCCCGTTAGTTCATGCCTAAGACCACCCGGCTTCTTTTATCCCATAAACATCTCAAACCCCTCACCTCTGGGGAGGCGGATCTGAGGCTTGTTCTCCTGCCTCCTCTGTTTGGCTGCCTTGTGAATCAACTCCTTCTTGGCTACAAACTTGGGCCTCTTAGCGCTTAGCTTGCCTGGTTCAGTAACAACTTGAGGCAAGTATGTATCATTTTCCTTTATTTAATCAACATTGAGTAGGTGCACATGGATTGCAAGAAACTTCTTCAAAGTCTTGTTTCATCCTAAAGTTTCTATGAAATTTGCATACTTCACTCAGTATGACAATCTCTAGGTCCATCCATGTTGCTTCAAATGGCATTATTTCATTCTTTTTTTATGGCTGAGTAATATTCCATTGTATATATGTACCACATCTTCTTTATCCATTCCTCTGGACATTTAGGTTGCTTCCATGACCTGGCTATTGTAAATAGTGCTGCAAGGAACATTGGGGTGCATGTATCTCTTCGAATTATGGTTTTCTGTGGATATTTGCCCAGGAGTGGGATTTGTGGGTCATATGGTAGCTCTATTTTCAGTTTTTTAAGGAACCTCCATACTGTTCTCCATAGTAGCTGTACCAATTTACGTTCCCACCAACAGTGTAGGAGGTTCCCTTTTCTCCACACCGTCTCCAGCATTTATTGTTTGTAGATTTTTTGATAATGGCCATTCTGCCAGCTGTGAAGTCATACCGCATTGTAGTTTTGATTTGCATTTCTCTAATAATAAGTGATGTTGAAGACAAGTATCATATGATATCGCTTATATGTGGAATCTAAAAAGATGGTACAAATGAACTTATTTACAAAACAGAAATAGAGTAACAGATCTAGAAAACAAACTTATGGTTACCGGGGAGAAGAGGGGAAGGGGTAAATTGGGAGATTGGGATTGACATATACACAGTACTATATACAAAATAGATAACAAATAAGGACCTACTGTAGAGCACAGGGAACTCTACTCAATATTCTGTAATGGCCTATCTAGGAAAAGAATCTAAAAAAGAGTAGATATATGTATATGTATAACTGATTCACTTTCCTGTACACCTGAAACTAACACAACATTGTAAGTCAGCTATACTCCAATAAAAATTAAAAATAAATTAAAAAAAGAAATTTGCACCCCATTCTGTGGTAGATATTAATACTTCTCACAAAATACTTTTAGTTCTTCTGGGCACATAGGAGGATTGCACTTCCCTGTCCCTCTTTGAAGATAGGTGGGTGTCTATGACATGCTTCGGCCAATGAAGTGTGTGTGGACATGACAGGTGCCACTTCCAGAGAGCTGTATTAGGATCTAATCCATGATTTACTGTAGTTGTCTTTTCTTCCTCTAAGACAATAGGCAAAGTTCTACAGAGAGACTGCTCCTTCAATCCAGATCCTATTATGAAGACAATGTGAAACACAGGCCCTAGCTGACCATCATGGATGTGTCCCATGAATAAGAAATAAGCCTTTTTGTTTTAAGTCACCAAGACTGGAAGTTTTTTGTTATCAGAGCATAATCGAATCTACCTTGACTAACACATATTCCATGATGCATCTTACTCATTTAAATACAAAAATATGTCCCCCTCCAAATTTGCAGATACACTTAGCACCCCAGAGAGACACACCACATCGATCTAGTGACTGTGTGTGCTGCCTTCACTTTCGTCCCATGTGAGAAGCATAGAATCAGAAGCTTTGGGACCCCTTCAAATGCTGATGTTATGTCATGCTGTGTGTGAGGAGAGAACAGGCACCCGTGAAAACTGTGTCTGTGTCACTTAACTAAACCAAATAAAATGAAATAAATTTGATTGAAGAGCTGTTATATCTGATTGTGGAGCAATTGATTAGATTTCCATAGAGTCAATCTGATTTCATTGTTACTGCTTAGTTGTCTTAATGAGGGAATTGGATTGCACAGTGATCCAACTGATCATTTTGGCAATTGGCCTGCCAACTGTTGGCCATTTAGCCAGAGCACCACTGTCTGACCCTAGGACAGGATGTGTAATTAATTCACTTGAATGTTGAATTCAAGCATTTTTTCCTACAAGCTGCTATGTGTCAAGTACTGTCATATAATGAAAAATATTTATCAGTTGTAAATATTTAAAATGTACAGTCCTCCCTGAATACACGCCATACCAAGAAATCTAAACATTGTACAATGCTATAAACTTTGACTGGATCAAGCTTCAGTTTTAAACTCTGCTTCCCTGTAGGGCTTCATTCCAACATTGCTTAGGATCAAAAATAGATTGTTCCTGCCCCTTAAAAACAATTGATTCTGATTCCATTGATTCAAAGTGAAACTACTTTTGCAATCGTGGAAGAAAAGACTCTGGGCTCCAGGAGACCAGTGACTTGTATATTTTATACATTATTGTGTGCACTCAAACAATGCCTGAGTTTGTTGTAGGTACTTAACAATATTGGAAGAATAAATGAATGAGTAATTAACTAATGATTGAAGAGCCCCAATATTCCTTTATTTCAGTTATTTTCCAGAAGTGAAAGAAGTGCTCTTCTGAACATGTGAAGCAATATAACTTCACAGTTAAGTTCTATGGCTTTGCAGTTTGTTGAGTCTGAATTTGATTTCTGATTTTGCCATTGCTGCAAATTGCACTTTCAGATGTTCACAATATCTCCCATTCCACACATTCTTTTGCAATATGAACTTGACACGCCCCCATAATGAGGTAGCCAGTTTCTCCACTTTATTGAATCTGGGTGAACCTTATGACTGGTTTGAGCAATACAATTTAGCAGAAATTATGATGCACCAGTTACAGATATAACCCTTAACTGGCCTGACAGTTTCTGCTTCCTCCTCTTGGAAGCCAACCACCAGGTAAAAAGCACAATCCTTTGAAATCCAGCACAAGGTTCTGGATGATGAAAACATAAAGGGATACTTTTTTTTTTTTTTTTTTTGCAGTACGCGGGCCTCTCACTGTTGTGGCCTCTCCCGTTGCTGAGCACAGGCTCCGGACGCGGAGGATCAGCGGTCATGGCTCACGGGCCCAGCCACTCCGCGGCATGTGGGATCTTCCCGGACTGGGGCAAGAACCCGTGTCCCCTGCATCGGCAGGCAGACTCTCAACCACTGCGCCACCAGAGAAGCCCAAGGGATACATTTTGAGAGAAAATTGGATGGATTCATTATTGGGCATGTTGAAATATGCCTTGCCTTTGGGACACACAATTTTAGTGGGGAGTTGACTTTTCAGGTTTGAAACTCAAAAGAAAGATATAAATTGGAGATATAAATTTGGGAGTCAACAGCAAATAGTTGGTGACTGAAAACATGGACACAAATGAGAGTATCTTTTCAAAAAGCATATAGGATGAGAAAAGAAAGTGGGTTTGGGGCATAAATATGAGCAATATCATCATTTAAGAAAAGGGTAGGGGGCTTCCCTGGTGGCACAGTGGTTAAGAATCCTCCTGCCAATGCAGGGGACAAGGGTTCGAGCCCCGGTCCGGGAAGATCCCACATGCTGCGGAGCAACTAAGCCCGTGCGCCACGACTACTGAGCCTGCACTCTAGAGCCCATGAGCCACAACTACTGAGCCCACATGCCACACCTACAGAAGCCCACATGCCTAGAGCCTGTGTTCCGCAACAAAAGAAGCCACCACAATGAGAAGCCTGCGCACCGCCATGAAGAGTAGCTCCCACTTGCCACAACTAGAGAAAGTCCGAGCACAGCAACAAAGACCCAACGTAGCCAAAAATAAATAAATTAAATAAATAAATTAAAAAAAAAAAAGAGTAGGGAATGAACAACCGCAAAAGAGATAGGGAACAGAGGTCCAGAAAGGTAAGTGGAAACCCAGGAGAGTTCTGTACCATAGACACAAGGGAAGGGGGTTTCCAGAAAGAAGGTGTGTTCGTCTGAGTCAAATCCTGCTGAGATGTGAAGAGAGTTGAGGACAGATCTATCTGGAAAGGCTGGAAAGCTAAAGTCTCCATCTGCCAGTCTCCCTTGCAGCTAGGGTTTCACCAGTTAGATGCACTTGCTTGAGATTTAGAAAGTGGAACAGAGCAATCTTTCTGGAGCTTTTGGTTGCTTCCCTGCCCTTTGAGGGTACATTTATGAAAGCTGTCACTCAGTTCTACTTCTAGAGGACACACAAGCCAATAATGTCCTGATTATCAAGGCCATCAAAAGCCAAGTCAAAAATGGTGAAATGCTTTTTAAAAGACAGTATGGATATGATGCAACAACAAATGGTGCTGAACTGAAGGTCCACAGAGTGACTCTCCATCAGGCGTTGAGATCTGGACACGCCACACGAAGAGGCTCTGCAGTATCATCAGTATTCAATTCAAATAACAAGACCCAGTTAAGCTGTGAAATGCATCAGTTTGCATTAACTTACTCTTTCAGCAAGGAGAGCTGAATATGGAGAAGCAAGGTGGGGAGAAGGAAGGCTGGGCATGCAGAAACCCAGCTCCAGTGATGCAGCAGGGCTTTGGGCTGTGGAGATGCTACAGCAGCAGATAGATTAGTGAGAGAACAGCAGACAGACTCAGGCTGGCTTCTGTTGTGCCTCACAGAACTCCCACAGATGGCTGAGAAGGTACCAAGGTCAGCAGATGGTGGTTGGTGAGTGGAGCTAAAGGATAATGCTCACTTCTAAGGTGTATAAGTGCCCTTGACAAACACCAGACTTTTCAGCTGCTATAACTGGGGACAATTTCCAAAAGAAATCTAGAATTTACAAAGTCTTCCCATTTAATATCTCTCTTCCACAACTGTCTACTGAGAGACAGAGGAAAAGGAATTAATAATCTCATTTCTCCTTGGGCTAAATCGTGGCAAGGCTAGGTTGAAGAATTTCCCAAGGTCCTAAGGAGAAGTGATCTTAAGACTCACATGAGTTGCTAAATAATTCGGAGGAGACCTCCCCAATACATATATAGTTGTTTACATTTTTTAAAGGACTCTCTCATTTCATGCTTGTCACAACCCTGGAAGGAAAACAAGGCATTTCCATTTAACAGATGAGGAAACTGAGATCCTATGGAGTTTGACTTAACCAGTTCATCTTAAAAACAGCAGAGCAAAAGTAGAACCTTGCTTTTCTCTCTCCTGGCCTTCGGGTGAATTCTGTAGATTGAGATGAAGCACACTGCAGCTTGATCTTCAAAAGTTGGAGCTTGCACAGTTACTAAGCCTGCACAGTTCATGGAAAACAACCAAGAGACACATTCTGGGATAGCCTGGGACTTCAAGGTCAAGAGAAATATTCAGTGCTGTTCTAACCAAGCTGTGTAAGGAACAGCTAATTTGACTTGCTGAGAACATGATAATATGCAAATATAGTACTGGAGTTAATGGTTCAGCATTGATGATTAGCAAATATTTCTTTGTAACCCAAGTTTTCCCAGTCTGGTGTGGGGCTGGTCTGGAGGCTCAAGAGGGTCACGGGTGTCCCTAAGAAAATGGCCATTGCTCTCACGTGTTTCCTCTCTGTGGGTCCCCTCTCACCTCCTTGAAACTGAAATATAATGAAGAATGTGCAATCATTTTCCACTAATTTTCCCTTTGCCTTTACCAGAGATCAGAGTTTTGGTATCTTTATTGTATCATTAATTTTAGTTATGTTCTGAACATGGAATAAGGAGGTCTTCAAGGCTACGGGTGACTGACAGTGTTCAGACAAGTCCAATCAAGCTTCTTATGTTTGGAGAGTCTTGGAAAGATAAATAAATCACTGAAACTTTCATTATGAAAACCGCCATTTGGCCGAGGCAATGCTTCTCCTGGGAAAGCAATGAAGATTTATGTCAGGAGGAAGGGGACAGTCAGTAAAGCAGCCCCTGGCAGGAGTAGGTTCCCACTGTGGACTGAACTGACCTAAGCCTCCAGCTGAACTCTAAGCGTGCCCCTGTTCTCTGTCTCCTCACACCCCCTTTGCAGTTTTTTTTTCCCTTGGTAAATTTGTGACCTGAAGATACTTCCTTCACTCATGTTGCCGGCACAGGCTTCTGGTGAGGAAACAGTGTCCAAAGGCAATCAATCGATAATGATTTGGCCAACACACCTACCTGCTGTTTGATTCCCAGGACCTCCCACTACCCTGTGTCTGCCCTTAAAGCTCCTGTCTTCTCCCAGGAGTCCTTTCTATCTCCTTTCTAGCCTTAAGACAAGTGAAAATGACAGGGGGTTTCTAGTTCTTTAGGAATTCCCACCTGGAGCAGTTCCCATCCTTCCATGTCCCTTGTTCCTGTTCCCTCCCTACACCCCAAGGGCATCTGTGAATGATGCTTATGAAGATCTCTGAGGTCACTGGGAAGATCAAGGAAATTTGCATACACATTTGCATAATTATTAAATACACATATGCATAATTATTAAATGGAATTGAGGAATTACTGTTAACTTTGTTTGTTAATGCCATGGTGGTTATATAATTTTCTTAAATGCCTGTAAGTTGGACATATATTCTGAAGCACTTACAGATGAAATGGCATAATGTCTGAATTTGCTTTTAAAATAAAGGGGTAAGGGGTAGGTCAGTCAGGATCTTGTCAGGAGACAGAATCCACGCCACGTATTGTAACAGAGAATATACCACGAAGAATTATTAACCAGATCACTGGAAGGCAAAAAGAGAACCTAAGGTATCATGAAAGTAGCAACTGCAGGAAGTAGTTACTGCCCTAAGGTTGGGGAATAAATGGAAGGGGTTGCACCTAGCAAAACCTAGAGCCTTGGAGAAGGGTCCCTGCTCAGCGGGAACACAGACCTCTGAGAGGATCGCTAGTGTCTGAGCTCAAGGAGGGGCACTGAAGTTACCCCCGGACTCCAGAAAGTGCTCTGGCCAACTGGGGCTGGTGCCTTTGAGGGGGGAATGAGGCTGGCTGTGTGAATGTCAGAGGAATTGCAACTAGATACCACTGTTAGTCTGGAAAGGGACGGCTGCCTCAGGAAAGGGTGGTGGTGTTGGCAGGAAGCCAATAGGAAGAGGCAAGTCCCTTCCTCCTTCAGCCATTGGCTGAGTCCAACAGGGAGCCGGCTGGTAAAACAAAAGTGGGGTTTCAAGAGCCCCAGATTCTCAACGAGGACACAGAAGTATGGGCCTGAAGCTGAGGTAATAGCTTAACAACTGGCGTGAAGGGGGTACACCAAAGAAGACTGGCACTAGCTATCTGTTTTACATTCGGTAGTGGATGTATGTCCATGTCACTCTCTCACTTCGTCCAGCTTAACCTTCCCCCGTGTCCTCAAGTCAGGGAGGTCAGCTCAGTGCTTTGTGTCCACCTAGAGGGGTGGGATAGGGAGGGTGGGAGGGAGACATAAGAGGGAGGAGATATGGGGATATATGTATACATATAGCTGATTCACTTTGTTATACAGCAGAAACTAACACACCATTGTAAAGCAATTATACTCCAATAAAGATGTTAAAAGCAAACAAACAAAAAGACTGGCAAACAGAGGCTAATTGTTGAAACTCAGTGGTGCACTCATGAGGGCTGACATACTATTCTCTCCACTTCTGTATATATTCAAAATTTTTCTATAATATTAAGATAAAAAAGGAGCTGACAGTTTCACTTTAAAAAGACTTTTTTTTTTTACGTCTTTATTGGAGTATAATTGCTTTACAATGGTGTGTTAGTTTCTGCTTTATAACAAAGTAAATCAGTTATACATATACATATGTTCCCATTTCTCTTCCCTCTTGCATCTCCCTCCCTCCCACCCTCCCTATCCCACCCCTCCAGCGGTCACAAAGCACCGAGCTGATCCCCCTGTGCCATGCGGCTGCCCCCCACCAGCTATCTACCTTACGTTTGGTAGTGTATATATGTCCATGCCTCTCTCTCGCTTTGTCACAGCTTACCCTTCCCCCTCCCCATATCCTTTTAAACAGACTCACAGACATAGAGGACAGATTGTGGTTGCCAAGGGGGAGGGGTGTGGGGAAGGGATGGATTGGGAGTTTGGGATTAGCAGATGCAAGCTATTATGTTTATGTATAACTGAATCACTTTGCTGTACACCAGAAACTAACACAACATTGTAAATCAACTATACTTCAATAAAATAAATATTTTTAAAAACTTCTTTTAAACTGTAGGTCTTATTATTAACATTATATCAAAATAATTTTAATGGAAATCAAAAACAAATTAAAAGATCTATCTACAATTATGCCATTCAAAAAAACCCCACAAATTTTCTTTTTTTTAACAGCATTTTCAAGATTTGCTTTATTAAGAAACTCAAACCCCAGGGGTAACTGGCCCCCTTAGTACACTGAGAGTTAGGTTTTAACCATTCCCACCCTTTTTCTATCTATAGTCACTCTTCTGCTTTAAGACAGAGTGAGTTCTCAGCCTCCATCTCCATTTGAGGATATGACCTAAAGACACATAGATGATAGACAGATAAATAGATAGATAGATATCTCTTTAACTTTTCTCCATATATCTTTTCTTTTCTTCCTTTCCTCTCATCACTCCTGCTCTCTTTTTGAACTCCCTCCAGTTAGTCCATGGACTTAGCATAATCCACAGGGTTCAGTGGAATCACATACAAACGCTGTTACTGGACATGCCCAGTTAGCCCAAACGGTGCTCTCCACGTCTCCCAGGCCGAGGTGGGGCATTTCATTCTTTACAGGCTACAGGCTGCCTCTCAGGTCCAATGCGGAAATGGTCATAAAGTGGTTAGATGGCAACTGGAAGAATAGGAAGGATTCTATGCAAACTCCTACCTGTTGAATTTGAACAGCTTAATATTTCAGAAAGATTGCCCTTGCTGGAATGCAGAGAATGGATTAAACAGGGGCAAGACTGGGGCCAAGAAGAAGAGTCAAGATTCTGCAACAGGATCCAGGCAAAGTGGATGGTAACCTGAATAAGAGAATGGCAACAAATGGAGAGAACTGAGGGGTCTGAGGATAGTAAGGAGATGGAATCCACGGGACTTGAACGTGAATTGCAAATGGAGCAGTGAGGTAGAAAGAAAAGTCAAAAACGACATCCACACTCCCTGTTTGTGCAATCAGGTGAGTGGTGACGTTCTCATTCGCTGAGACAGGAAATACAGGGCAAAAAGTGGAGAGGAGATGCTGACCTTATTTGGGGGGACACTTTAATGTAAAGATTCTGAGAGATATCCAAGTAGAGGTGTACAATAAGCAACTGGGTGTATGGTCCTAGAGCTCAGGTTTTGAAGGGTCTGGGATGCAGATAGAGATGGAGAGTTATTTTTTGGTATTTGTGATTGTATTTTGTTTCTTTGTTTGGCTACGCCGCACAGCTTATTGGATCTTAGTTTCCCGACCAGCGATTGAACCTGGCCCCAGCAGTGAAAGTGCCAAGTCTTAAACACTGGACCTCCAGGGAACTCTCAGACTGTATTTGTTTTTAATTCAACAAATATACATAAATATATGAGTTGTAACAAATTAAACAGCACATGTTAATTAAAGTCTATTGAATACTCTCTCCACATGCCAGATACCTCCCTAGAGATATCTGTTATTGTCATTTTCACCTATATTCTTCCAGAATGTTTTCTCTGCCTTTATATACATCTATGAGCTTCCAGAACTGTGTTTCGTTTGTTTGTTTACCTGAAAGGTATTAGGCTGCCTTACATCAGTTTCCCCAAGAAATAGACTCTGAGATGGAGGCTTACATGCAACAGATTTAATGGGGGGAATGATTTGCTGGAACAAGGCCTGTAAGGGAGTGAGGGAGCGGTGCTGGACAGAGGGGCACTCCAGATATGCCTTCAGAGTTGACCTTTAAGGTAAAGGGACTGGGCCATCGTACCTTCATATTAACCAGTCATCGAACGGCAGCTGCCCCTGAGAAGGGGATGTACTTTAGAAAACATGGCTCTCTTCAGCTGAGGGCAATTTCTAAAGCGAAACTCCACTGTGATCCTTCAGCAGCCAATGTTCCTGCCAGCTGCAAGAATGAGTGCATTGATCCTGAAGGGAGGACCTGAGAGGCACACCACATAGCCCCCACTATACAGGCTCTAGTACAATTCTGAAACTTGCTTTTAAACCGAAGAGTATTTCCTGGTGCTCTCTCCTTTTTAGTAGTCAGGTTAATCTTATTCTTTTTAACGGCTAAGTAGTGTTCCAGCAGATGATGGACAACAGTCTCTTTAATCTTTCTCTGTTGATGGCCATTCAACTTGTTTTCAACTCTTTACTGTTAGAAACAATCCTGCAGGTCAAATGGATTTCCAGCTTCTGATAGTGATGGAATAAGTCCCTCCCAGAGGATGCCCTTTCCCCTCTAGAGACAATGATAAAACTTGGATATAATACAAAAGCAACTACCTGAAGCAATTGGAGAGGGAACAGAAGCAGAAAGACTCTTGTGGGGAGTGAATGCTTGGAGTGCTATGGTGTAAGTGCCCCAGTTCTGTGGCTTTTAGTTGGAGATTGATGTGGTCCATTTGGCATTTGGCAGCCTAGTGGTGAGGGCACTGATTGAAAAACGCAGGCTTTCTGGTTAGCAGAATCAGAAAAGTGAAGCTGGGAAACTGTTACTGAAGTGAGTGGAAGAATTCTGGAAGGGAAGAGAAAGGAGACAGAGAAAGGATCCCTAAATTCTGTCTAGCCACATCTCAGACTGACCTCTGAACTGTGAATGCATGGAACAGAATAAAGCAGCTCAGTTACAGCGAATGATTTGAATCCAGACTAGAGCTGCTGCCCAAAGAAACAGAATTTGCAGTTCGAGCCTAGCCAAGAAAATTGCCTGCTAAAGCCAAGGCAACAACACACACTAGAGAAAAAGAACAAAACCCAGAAACTTCATAACTTTACATTCATAATATATGTGATAGATTCACAAATAACTTGACATATAAAGAATCAGGAAAATGAAGCACATTCTCAAGAGAAAAGAGAATGAACTACATCTGACCCTGAGATGAAGCAGATGTTGAAAGTAACAGATAAGAATGTTAAAGCAGCTATTTTAACTATTCTTGATAAAGTAAAGCAAAATATGCTCTCGATGAATGAAAACATAGGAAAACTCAGCAGAGATACTTAAACAATAAAAAAGTGAAAATTCTAGAACTAAAAATATATCTGAAATTCTAAAATTATTGAATCAACTTAATAACCAAATAGAGATGTTAAAAAAAAAAAGAGTAAGTGAACTTGGAAATAACTCAATGAAATTATCTAAGTAGATGAACGGAGAGAAAAAAATTTTAAAAAATGAACATGGGCTCAGATAATATCAAATGATTCAACATACAGGCAGTGTCAGAGGAAGAAGAGAGAAAGCATAGGGCAGAAAAAAATATTTGAATAAATAATGGCCAAAAGTTTCCCAAATCTGTTGAAAAATAAAAACTTAGATTCAAGATGCTTTGTCAACACCAATTAGAATAGACACGAAGATACTAACATGGAAATACATCATAAACTATTGAGCCAAAGATAAAGGACAGACCTGGAAAGCAGCAAAGAAAAATGATGCATTATATACAGCGGATTAGAGTCCAATTAAGAAATGAATTCTCATCAAAAACCAGAGACCAGAAGAGAATGGAACATCGTTAAAGTGCTGAAAGAAAAAAAAAAAAAACACCAACCCAGAATATCTTATCCAGCAAAAATATCCTTCAAAGATAATGGCAAAATAAAAACTATTTCAGATAAAAGAGAACTAAGAATTTGTTGTTAGCAGATCTACATTATGAGAATGCTAAGGGAAGTTCCTTAGCTGAAGGAAAAGATTCTAGATGGATATCTGTATTCTCAGAAAAGGATAAAGAGCATCAGAAATGTTTTTTTAAAAAGCTGGAGAGGGCTTCCCTGGTGGTGCAGTGGTTGAGAGTCCACCTGCTGATGCAGGGGACATGGGTTCATGCCCCAGTCTGGGAAGATCCCACATGTCGCGGAGCGACTAGGCCCGTGAGCCATGGCCGCTGAGCCTGCGCGTCTGGAGCCTGTGCTCCACAACGGGAGACGCCACAACAGTGAGAGGCCCGCGTACCGCAAAAAAAAAAAAAAAAAAAAAAAAGCTGAAGAAATGCAAAAGATTAATTTTTCTTTTTTCTCTTAATTTAAAAAATAGATCTGTTTAAGGCAAAAAGTATGACATTGCCTTGTGGGATTTATAAAAAATATAAATATAATTTATAATGTAATACACATAACAACTATAACAAAAAGGACATAGCAGGGGTGGATACAGCTCTATATATTTGCAAGTTTTCAATATTTTACACAAAATGTTACCATGTTATCATGTTAACTGTGAAAAGTTAAGAATATATGTTGTAATTACTAGTCAATCACTAAGAAAAAATGCAAAGAAGCACATCTAAAAAGCCAAAAAGAAAATTTAAATAAATTAAATTCAAATAATTTTTAAAACCAATAACTGAAAAGCACAGGCTAAAACAATAGAGAAGACAGGTAAACAACAAAAAATAAAATGGTTGGCCTACCCAAACATATCAGTAATCACATTAAATATTAATGGATTAAACAATTTAATCAACAGAAAGAGATTGTCAGAAGGAATTTAAAAACTACTGCCTAAGAGACATACTTTAAATCTGAAGACATAGAGAGTCTCAAAGTAAATGGATGGGAAAAAATATATGTACTATGCAAATAGAAAATATAAGAAGGCTGCAGTGGCTAGCTATATGAATATTGGACAAAATAGATTCCAAGATGTTGTGGGTTGAATTGTGTTTCCCAAAAACATATATTGAAGTCCTAACCCCTGGTACCTGTGAAGGTGATCTTACTTGGAAACAGGGTCTTTGTTGATATAGTCAAGTTGAGATGAGGTCACAGCGCATTAGGGCAGACCCTAATGCAATGACCAGTGTCCTTATAGGAAGAGGAAAATTTGGACACAGAGACATGGAGAGACACAGGGTGAAGAAGGCTATGTGATGACAGAGGCAGAGATTGGATTGACAGATCTACAAGCCCAGGAACACCAAGGACTGCAGGCAACCATAAGAAGCTGGAAGAGGCAGGGAAGAATTCTTGCCTAGAGCCTTCAGGGAGGATGGCCCTGCTGATACCTTGATTTTGAACTTCTAGCATCCAGAACTGAGAGATTATAATTTCTGTTGTTTTAAACCACCCAATTTGTGTTACTTTTTATGGCAACCCCAGGAAACTAATACACAAGTCAAAAAGTACTATCAAAGATAAAGAGGGATATTTCATTATAATAACAGGGTCAATTCATGAGGAAGGCATAAACAATCACAAATGTGTATGCAACTAAAAAAAGAATCTCAGAATACATGAGATAAAAACAGATAGAATTAAAAGGAGAAACTGAAAATTCCACAAGCTTAGAATTTCATCAATCTTCTCTCAGCAATTACTGGAATAACTAGACAAAAAAATCAGCAAAGACATAGAAGATCTGAGAAAAACAATACGAACCACATAAATATATAAAGGAAAGAAGAGTTGCTAGCCTTGGAACATTCTTTTCTACTTTCTGCAATTTTCCTAGTGTCCTCAATTATAGACTTGGTCTTTCTTATGATATGCAACGTATTTATCCTATTTCCCCCTCAAATTTGTGGTTGCAAATGTTTTTAATTTACTTTTTTAAAAAATATCTTACATCATTTAGGCAGCATTTCTTTTTTTCTTTCTTCTTGGTCAATCATTTTAAAAGTTCTCTTTTCTTATCAACGTTTATCTTCCACATATTTCTCCTTTTTGTTCTGTTTTAAATTTGTACTTCCTCTTTTAGATTTCTGGTTTTCTTAAAATAATAGTAGCAAATACTTCCAAATGCTCTAAATATACTGTCTTTTAATCCTTTACCACAACCGTATGAAGTTAAGTTCTGTGGTCATTACCATTTTATAGATGAGGACATTGAGGCACAGGGAAGTTACGTAACTATCCCAGGTCACACAGCCAGTAAATGATGAAGCCAGGTTCTAACCAGGCAGTTGAGTTCCAGCATCTATGCTCTTAACTACTGGGCTATGAAGTTTGCCTCCCTAGATTGCCAAATTAAATATTTTAGTTCCTATTTTATAATAACTTTTATTTCCTCTTTATCAACTTCCTCATTTTCAAAGGCTTTGCTCATTTTATGACATATTATTCTTCATCAAATTACTTCTTCTTGTTAACTCTTTCGTCATCATAAAAAAAAATATTTCTAAGCCTCCTGTGGTAGACTGAAAAATGGCCCCCCAAAAGATATCCATGCCCTAATCCTTAGAACTTGTGAATATTATTTTATATGGTAAAGTCTTTGTAGATGTGATTAAGGATCTTCAGGTGGGAAGGTTATCCAGAATGATCTGGGTGGGGCCTAAATGTAATCACATGTATCGTTAAGAGAGAAGCAGAGGCAGATTTGACACACACAGGTAGGAGGAAGCAATGTGAAGACAGAGCAGACAGAGATTTGGAGATGCTGGCCTTGAAGATGGGACTGATGTAGCCATAAGTCAAAGAATGTTGGCAATCACCAGAAGCTGGGAAAAACAAGGAACAGATTCTCCCCTAAAACTTCTGAAGGAAGCACAGCCCTGCTGATACTTTGATTTCCACCTAGCGATACTGATTGCAGACTTCTAGGCTCCAGAACTGTGAGAGAATAAATTTCTGTTGTTTTAAACCACCCAGTTTGTTACAACAGCCACAGGAAACTAATACATCCTTTCCCTCAGTCACACTGTTAAGATCTCACACTGTTAAGATCTTTTCCTTGCTGCCTCTTTCAGGAAGAGAGAGAAGTTTATAATATCATTTTTTAAAAATATTGAATATAGGCCTACTGTGTGCTAGGTTCTAGGGATAAACATGTAAAATAGATAGTGTCTTTATTCTGAAAGAGCTTGGGTCAATGTTGGGCAGTGCTCTGCAGGGCAATTTCAAACAAAATACAATAAAGACTGTATTTTGAGACTGAGAAAGGCTATGAGATCACAGAGGAGGGGTGTGAACTTGAGAAGACCGAGGATCGCTTCTTCAAGTAGGTGACGTCTAAGCTGAACCTTGCACAGGAAGTAAGGGTGAACCAGGCACATAGTGGTGTTCCAGACAAAGGTAACAGAACGTGCAAAGGCATCTCTCAGGTCCTTTGCATCTTAAGACACCCTTTTTCCCCCTTCTATTAACTCATTAGGCCCATAGAATGTCTTTTGTTCTGTACCATGTGCTTGGTAATGCTCTATACATATTTACTAATAATTCAAAGGATAAAGCATAATTTTAACATAACCAGTGTCCTTGTTTTCTCTTCTTATAACATTCCTCAGTTAAGGGTTGGAGATGGGAGTTCTAGTTCCCGTTTCCATTTCTCATGGGCCCATTTTCATAAAGTAGTTTCCCCCCAGTTCAGGAGTTTCTTGATAGGACAAACGGGACATAGTAAATGTGAACATGTTTCCAGAAGTATAAAGTGTGGCTCCATCTCTAAAGATGACCTTCAGAAACTGGCTTTTAATTTTCAGTATTTCCAAAGACCCAGGAAAGCCACAGGGTGATTTTTCTGCCTCTATTGAAAAGATTTTAACCATCACTAATGCTGGCATGACCTCGCCATCCTGCTAGATCATTAACTCATTGTGGGCAGGAATTGATTCCCCCATCCTGCTGGTATCTACCCCTGGGTCTCTGGCCAGAAACTGCACATAGAAGGTGAAGAAAAAGTGTGTATCAACAGCTGTGTTTTCTTTTTTCTTGCCTTTGTTGAGAGAGAGAGAGAGAGACTTGTGTTTGAGTCCATGTTCTGCACAGCTCTTAGCTCATGAGGGTCCCTTATCCACGTCCACTAAGATATTTAAGGTGTTTTCTCACTATTATCATTAACATCATTATAATAATGTGACTTTTATATTTTAAAAAGCAAGAACAAAAAAAATTAGACGCTGTGTCTTTATGTGCTTTGAACTTGCCAAATGGCTTTGAAGATCAAAGGAAGCAGTTTGATAATAATGAGACCAAGAATTAGAACATATTTTCAAACTTTCAGAATTGAAGGCAGTAGGGGCGGGATACGGAAGTTCAGGAAATGGATGACACTGTAGAGAAAATGGTGTCATTTCAGAGTACAGCTGAATATATAGAGCTAACCCCCCTTCCCTCCTCATTTTAGCAAACATTTGCTTAGCTGAGTTCTACAGCTTCCAGCTTTGCTTCAGAAGGTCTTTGTTGATCTTTGCAAGGACAATTAAGTGGCAGGAATGTGTAATATAGTGAAGCACTGCCAAAACAAACAGCTCTCTTAAAACGTTATGTCGAAGTGGACATTGTTGCTGGTGTCTCTGCAAGAGTCAGAAACCACTTGCTAATAGCTTAATTCCATTTCTCTGCAGACAAGCCGATCTGATTGCAGGAGAGGGACCCTGTGGTCTGCCGGTTAGAGAAAAGTCCTGGAAGCCTGAACGGGTCCACAGTTTACAGCATAGCTGAGCAACTGACTCACTCTGGAGCCCAGGGTTACATTGCTTAACCTCATGGGGCTTGTTGTCCATCCCGCATGGAAACTGTGGCAAGATGTGAGGCCGGACTGAAAATCATTTGTGGCCCAGCTGATGTGCTGGGCCACAGGGTACAGTTTGAGACTGCCAGGTTGACTGAGTAACAGTCCTGTGGGCCATGATTGGTAAAGGTACATCTCTCAAGAAGCAAGGAGAGTTCAGGCTGGTGAGGATATCCTTTAAAGGAGAGGGAAGCCTCTCGGCAGAATCAGTGGGTGAGTATTTCTAGTCTCTGTCCCCAACTGGCCTCAGTCAATCATCAGATTTCCCTAAAATGGACCTTAAATAGATCTTAGCAGTATCTAGATCCCCAGCTCGCTGGCACACAGTGACTGTGCTTAGCAGGGCAAGTACTCTGCAGAGCCTCTCGTGTTCCTTGCCCCAAGGATCTGCAGAGTCTGCGGGGACTTAGGGTCAGATCAGCTATGCTGAGACAGGATGGACTTGAGGCAACTGAGGAGCAGGCCCCGGTCTCCAAAGGGGAGAGAGTTTACGTAAAACACATGCACTTGAATGGAAAGAAAATTGATTGAAAATTGATGAGTTAAGCTAAAAGGGAAAACAATTCGAGGAAGGGACTGTTGATCTCATAGGAAATTGCCTTTTGGTATTGCCTTTGGGTTTCTGAAAGGCATGAAAGGTATCCCAGGGATGAGGCCTTCAGATCCAGGAACTGACAAAATTTTGGTAGTGCAAGACTGGCTTTTGAAGGTGAGACTTCTGATAAAACCTACAAAAGTCTAGACTGGTAATAGGTAGTTTACTATAAGCCACAAGGGAGTGTCCAAACTGCCTGGGAACCTGATAAATTTTGCTTGAATTGACCCTTTTATTCCCAAGGCTAAAAATAGTTGGTTTGTGTTTAAAACACTTTTTAGCTTGGCTAGTCCTAAGCAGGTCAAAGGAGAACTGTTTGGGGTAAATAAACTTTTAGAAGTGGAGGAGAAGTAACAAGACAAACATGGCTGTTTTCTGTACTAACTGTTCACAAATCCACATACAGCAGCTGATAGAGTTGAACATATTTATCCCTTCATCCTATCATGGAATGAAAACGGTCATCTCTATGAGTGGCTGAAAAGACACTCAGAACCCACGTGAAGTCTGTCCTCTGCCTCATGATTCTGGACATGACTTTCAGGGTCTGGCTCAATGTTTGAAGCCTTTGATGTCCTGTATAGGAGAAGTACTAGGTTCTACCATTAATTCCCAAAGAATCAAGAGGAAAACATCGCTATCATCCCGGGGTGAATGAGATTAATGAGAATGATAAGAATCAAGAAGGAGAATAAGAAGATGAATTCAGAGGAAGCCAAAAGCATAAATTCTTACTAGTATTTTGAGCCTAACTTACCTGAGTAGAGAGATTGGGATGACAGAGGACTTCCCAAGAAATAAGAAATGAGGAAGACTTCTGAATGCTCCTGACAGAAACAAAAGTACACTTGAACAAACAGAAAACATCTCTTGTTTTGGAGAGAACAATTCAGCCCATAAAAATGTTATTTTCCCCCAAGTTAATTTATAAATTTAATGCATTCCCAACACCAATACCAAAAAAGGCTTTTTCACAATGGAGCTACACAAGTTGATAGTAAGACTAGAAAAACACAAAATAAGAAAAGTTACAAGAGAGGATTAAGGATATAAAAACATCATAATTAAAACAGTATGGTACTGGTGTGTGAATAGACAGACCAGAATATGATTGAAAAAAACTAGACCAAAGTACCTGTGGAAAATTAGTGTATGGAAAAGTATTTCAAATCACTGAAACAAAGATGAGTGTTTGAATGAAGGTGCTGAGACAAACTGGATAACCATTTGGAAAAAGATACAATTAGATTTATATCTCACACCATAGATAAGAATAAACTCCAAATGAATCAGAGAGAATAGTGTAAAAAATGAAACCATATAGATGCAATAAGTACACACAGGTGAACTCCTCTATAACTTTGGTGTAAGGAAAGACTTTTGATTATCACTTGAAATCCAGAGGCAATAAAAGGAAATAAAATTTAACTACAAAAAAATTTACATGGCAAAAAAACACCATAAATGAAGTTGACAAAAACAAACTGAAAGATATTTGCAACACATAGATAATTCTAATGTATTAAGAATTCTTAATATATAAAGAATTCATTTAAAAGTCACAGAAAGAGACCTGATAAGCTTGATTTTTTAAAAACTAGCAAAAGACGTGAACAGACTACACACACACACACACACACACACACACACACACACACACAAAACACACACATATGAACACTGCTTAACATAAGAAAAGTAATAAACGTTAAACTACTCTGAGGTACCATTTCTCATCCCATGTGATTGGCAAACATGTTAAAGTTTGACCACACATTTTGTTGGTGAGGCTTTGGGAAAACAGGAACCCTTAGACCTTGCTGGTGGAAATGAAAATTGGTACAACGTCTGAGGAGGAGAATTTGACAATATTTAATGAAACTATATATGTGCTTATCTTTTGACTTAGCAGTCCCATGTCTAAGAACTTACTTTGAAGATACACCTCTAAAAATATAAAAATATATATGCAAAAGTTTTCTCATACAGCATTGTTTGTGATTGTAAACATTGGAAATATAAAAAAGTCATTAAATAAACTATGTTGTATCCACATAATGGAGCACTATGAAGCCATAAAAGTTATTGAGGATGGTATTTATGAACCACATTTGTCAAATGAAAAAAAGCAAAGCACAAAAGGACTTGAACTTGTAATCCAATGTAACATGGCCAATAATGGAACAAATTGAAGTCACGTACCTATTGATGCGATACACTAAGAAGGACCTAATGTGAGACCTATATTGTGCCACTTCTTCTGTAAAAAAAGTGGAGAATATAAGATAATATCATGTATCTCCTTAATTTCACAAAAACAAAACAAAGGATACATCAGAAATACAAGAGTAGGTGAGAATGGGTTAGAAGAAACAAGAGGTAAAGGAGTGACACTCCTCTGAATTTTTTTGACTTTTGGAATTATGATTATATATTCAAAATAATTATACAATGATAAAATTTAAAAGAATGGGGAAAACAAAACCTAAAATGGAATACAAACAAATAAACTTAACTGTATTTCAAATCAATAACAATCTTACGAAAGGAGGGTAAAAACCAACCCAAGTAATTTTTGAACACAGTTTTTTTCTATATACACTCAGACTGAAGATGATAAGAACTGTAAACAAATATGATTCTAGTTAGTTGAATTGTTTGTCACAGTTGTATAGGTCAGTAAGTATGAAACTGCTTTTAGTATATTATAGGATTAAAATGTAAATATATTGAGGATAATGGGGCCAGGTTTCTCATTGTCAGAGAAGGTTGTGTTAGGCTAGAATTGGAAGTATCAGTATGACCTCATGGTTTATTTTATATCTATATCATTATAGATATATATTTTACTTCCATATGTTTATGGGTGGATGTGTATATACATTATCTATTACTTATGTCCACTGAAAAGGCCTAGAAGCAATGATACCCCAGTAGCAATGAACACACCTATTGCCCAGATCCTAGTTTCTAAATACCATACCATTCTGCACTAAAGTAGGGTCACTTGAAGAAATGGCTGATTTCACAGCTAGGACAAGAAAAGTTCAAGGTGAGTCTGGAATATCTTCTTGTATATTAAGGAAATTCTCAAAGAATAAGGGCACAGAAGGAAGTTTAAAGAGGCTCACTCTGCCAAATCTGGGATAATTTGACCATGAAAATACATGATATTTACAGATGACCTATTGAATAAAATAGAAATCCATAAGTTCATACTGATGTGAATAAATGGAGTAAATGAAGTAGGAGGAAAAACTACTCCCTATTATAGATTGTCATGAAATAAATATAAAAGGAATAAAAGAGTTTTAAAAATCATTTCACGAACATCCTTATAAAAAGCAATTCAGCAAGAATCATCAATAGATAATAAAACTGGGAGGTGAAAGTTTGAGAAGTGTGATTGAGAATGGTACATTTACAGAGTCTCAAAATATCTTCTCACAGAATACTTATTCATGGCAAAGGGGAATGGTGAGTTGAATGAGAAGAACCTGCCAAACATCTCCTGAACGTTGTAATCCAACTTAACATTGCCAGTAATGGGACAAATTGACATTATGCACCTACCGATGTGATGTGCTAAGGACACAAGGTGACCTCTGCAGTGCTCCTGCCGAAAATACATAATCTCACTCTCATCATGAGCAAACATTGTGGACACCTGAGTCAGATTTTCCTCTTTGGTGTGTTTACATTTTTCCATGAATATTTATAGCATTGCGTTTATCATATGCACTATAAATATGCATTGATGATACTTCTCCTGGACTGTGATTCTTAGGGTCAGGGACAGATATTCTCTTCGTATACCTCTAAGTATACTGCCTTCCCATGCATAACTCAATCATCACATATATTGTATTTAAAATACTACTTTGTATGGCTTTCTCCCTTGTTTTAGTTAGAAAACCCAACTAATAATGGCTTAAACAAGAAAGGCACTTGATTACCCTACAGAAAATTAAGTCTGGACATGCACAGTTCCACAGTTGGATCAGCAGTTCAATGATGTTATGGCACAGTGTGACTGCATCACGCGCATCTCTGATTCAACTGGCCTTTCCTTCGATTTCAAGATGGGCTGCCGCTGCTCCCCACATCACAGGACCCCAAGAAGTAAGCAAGTAGGTGATTGGCTCATGCCTTTTATTGGGGAGATAATTCTTCCCTAAATCCTCAGTAGAATCCCCCTTAAGTCTCATTCACATGTTCACTCCTAGACAAATTTCAAATCGTCTCCTCTGGCCAGGTGTATTACTGTCTGAACAAAATTGGGGGCCGGTTAAGAAGAAAGAACAGGGGTTGTCTACTGAGTGGGCAGCATTAGTGCCTGCCATACTCCCCTACTAGACTATAAATTTGCTGATGGCAGAAACATTCTCCCTCATTTTTTTGTACCTCCAGGGTATAGCATAACATCTGATAATAGATGCTCAATAAATATCTGTTGAATAAATGAAAATGACCAAACATGGTATAGTGTAAAAAACAACAAGCATGGGAAATAACAAAGTTACATGACTGTACAGATCCTTAGCATCTTGGGCCCTGGTCTTTAATTCTCAGTTCCCTTCACGGAAGATAACTTGAAGAGAGGAATGAAGTCATAAAGGTTTGTGTGTTTTAGGATTGTTAGTCTGGCATGAGTAGGATGAAAAGTGGGAAGTTTACAGGCAGAGAGGCTGGTGTATCTGTTGAGATGCTTTGTATTTTAAAATTTGGACAGCTGAAATTGCACCTCACGAGAAATACCTGGGAATGATTGCTGGAGATTCTGTTATCACATCCAGAAAAGACAAAGAAACCAACTCTTCTAAGTTTTAGGACCAAGGAAACCTTCCAGAAGGTCCATAATAGACATCCCCTCACACTTTGAACAGAATCAGGCCACATGCCCATTCCTGAGCCAGTCACCAGAAAGGGGAATGGGATTAGCGCGACCAAGTTTAAGTTAACCATTCAGGGTGGGGTGGAAGCTGACGAGAAAACCTGCATGGCCACTGGGCCAGTTTAGGAGTTGTTACCACATAGTAGGTTAAAATGTTTCAAAAGCCTAAACCTATTTTATTTATTGTGGTAAAAATAATTATGAAAGTAGGATGTAAGAGGTATTTTGAAGAGAGAACAGTCATTAACTGAATACGGGGGAAGGGAAAAAAGCAAGTGAAAGGGAGGAACCAAAGAGGTTTTGAGGTTAAATTTCTCCTCAGAATTGATCTATAGCAACAACAGAGAGACAAGGAGCCGCTTACTATTTCCAGAAACTTGGAAACTATTCCCAGACTTAAAGTTCAGTTGTGGTTAACAGTGAACAAACAAACAAAACCCAAAGTAACTAACTAATGCAGGACTCAGAGGATTTTACTATGTGGCAAGACAGGGTTAAGGTCACGTAAGAACAACATACACAGACAATTCTTCATGTGGCTTATGACCACTTCATCTCCCACAATGTTGAAAAAGTGATAAGGAGAACCATTATTCTGCCCCAAATTTTGCTCTCTTGGGAAAAATGAGCTAAGAAGAAAAGAGCAACTAGGCAGAAAGGAGCAGCTTAAACTTCAGGGAAAGCAGTGGGGAAGAGCCTGAGCTCAGTGAGACATGGACTTCAGCCTTAGTGGGGTGGAGTCTTAGCGTTCAGAGAAAAGATGGAAGGTAGGAGACCCCCATGAAGACAGTCTGACTACAATTCCACCCGACGCAGATGGCCCAGGACTGGGAGGGGGGTGGCCACAAGAAGTGGCTGCCTGTGGTGCTCTCTAATGACCAAGATTTTAAAAGAGTATCCGTGAAGAGATGGAAGGAGTCATCATCACATGGTGGATAAAACCTTGGCTGTGGAATCTGACAGAACTGAAGGGCAGGTGGGGGGAGATCCTGGCACTGACTCTTGGTAGCTGTGTGGCCTTAGACAAGTTGTATAACTGCCCTGTGCCTTCATTTTCTCGTCTTTAAAACCGTGTATAAGTCCTCCCCCGAAAAGGGAACCCTCCTCCACTGTTGGTGGGAATGTAAATTGGTGCAGCCACTATGGAGAACAGTACGGAGGTTCCTTAAAAAACTAAAAATAGAGTTACCATATGATCCAGCAATCCCACTCTTGGGCATATATCAGGAGGAAACTCTAATTTGAAAATATACATGCACCCCAATGTTCGTAGCAGCACTATCTACAATAGCCAAGACATGGAAGCAACCTAAATGTCCATCGACAGAGGAATGGATAAAGAAGATGTGGTATATACAATGGAATATTACTCGGCCATAAAAAAGAATGAAATAATGCCATTTGCAGCAACATGGATGGACCTAGAGGTTATCATACTCAGTGAAGTAAGACAGAGAAAGACAAATATCATATGCTATCACTTGCATGTGGAATCTAAAAAATGATACAAATGAACTTATTTACAAAACAGAAACAGACTCACAGACTTAGAAAACAAATTTATGGTTACCAAAGGAGAAAGGGGAAGCAGGGGAGGGATAAATTAGGAGGTTGAGATTAAAATATACACACTACTATATATAAAATAGATAATCAGCAAGGACATACTGTATAGCACAGGGAACTCTACTCAGTCCTCTGTTATAACCTAAATGGGAAAAGAATCTGAAAAAGAATAGATATATGTTTATGCATAACTAAATCACATTGCTCTACACCTGAAACTAACATAACATTTTAAATCAGCTATACTCCAATATAAAATTTTAAAAATAAAAAAAGAAGTCCTCCCCCAGGGGGTTGTTGTAGGACAAAGAAGATAATAAATGTAGAACATATACATTACCATGGTGCTGGGCACGAAGTGAGTGCTCCATGTATACATATATATATATATATATATATTTGTTGCTGTCGTAAAAACAACCAAAACGTGGTTGTTTCCACCTTTTAAATATTTTTTAATAAAAAGAGAAAAATTAAGAAAAAAACCAGAAACATGTTCCATAATTCTATTTTCTAGAGGAGTCTCTCTGGCATGCCCAGAGAATTCAACCAATAGAGAAAAACACCAAACAAAAGCCCCCAACAAGCGCGCCCCAGCACTTCTCCCCAGGTGGAACCACGGCTAACAATTTCTTATGAGTACTTCCAGGAAAACATTCTAAAAACGTTTTATATTTAATTAAATGCTAAATAAGATGTACACAAAAAATTTAGAAGTCGATCAAATAGGACGTGTGGTGTAGTAAAAATTGATGACAGGGGCTTCCCTGGTGGTGCAGTGGTTGAGAATCTGCCTGCTAATGCAGGGGACACGGGTTCAAGCCCTGGTCTGGGAAGATCCCACGTGCTGCGGAGCGGCTGGGCCCGTGAGCCACAACTACTGAGCCTGCGTGTCTGGAGCCTGTGCTCTGCAACAAGAGAGGCCGTGATAGTGAGAGGCCCACGCACCGCGATGAAGAGCGGCCCCCCCATTTGCCACAACTAGAGAAAGCCCTCGCACAGAAATGAAGACCCAACGCAGCCAAAAATAAATAAATAAATAAACAAAAACAGACAGACAAACAAAAAAAAAACCAAGCCTTTAAAAAACAAAAAAAATTCATGACAGGGCCGGAAGAGCACACACTTAATTCTCCTCCTCCAAGCACCCGGTGGACCTAAATGAGATCACCAGGTGGACTGTGGTGAAATTTCTCTCAGGGAACTGGGAGGACCTAGGGATAGAATGATGGAAGTGCTGCTCATTGTGTTTAAGGAACTTTGGCAATGGAAGGGGAACTGGACCCTAAATTTCAAAAAGTACACCAAAATGGATGCCCAAATAATAGACTAGACACCTTCTAGAATGGGTTATTAAAGGAGATTTAGAGAGCCAAGTTGGACTGGACCTACCTCATTCTGTTTTCTGACAGGTTTATTAGACCAAGAATTAATAAGCAATAGTGTAGACATAGTGGATCTGGATGTCATGAGGCAGTTGACAAAGTTTCTCATGAAGTCCGTGTGGAGAAGTAGAGAATGTAGTCTAGGGACAAAGAGATTCATGTGACTTCCTAATTAGCTGGACAACCAGAGGCAAAGGATGCTGGGGAATGGTCCACATCAACCCGGAGGGGGACCTGGAGGGTGGTGTCCAGAGAAACATCTTCCATATCATCGTACTCCACAAGGACATGGTTGGTAGGAGACTTTAGCCTTATCTGATATCCTGTTTTTAAGGGAGAACATGCTTTAATGTTACATGTGTAACTGAAAATTAACTTTTAAAAATGTTAATATAATAAATCAATAATATAATACAATATAATAAAAATTAATAATAAAATATTTAATATAATTTATAATTTTATAACATTTAATTATTAAACTACTGTATATTCATAATAAAAGTTGAATAATATATCCTTTTGATGTTTCCCCATCTTTTTCAAGAGAAATTCTTATCATCTACGTCACTTGTGCTGGATTGACTGCAAAAATGGCTGCAATTACTCACCCCTTCCTATGTATACATCATTTGCAACAAGACCTTGCAGCATCTCCCATTAAGAGATGTCCCTGTCCCTTGAATGAAGGGCTCTTGTGACTTGCTATGGCTAAGAACATGGGGCAGAAGGGATGGTATGCCAGTTCCAAACCTAGGTTTTAGGCAGCCGTGTGTTTCCACTTTCTTTCTGCCACCACTGTGTGACCAAGGCCAGGCTAGCCTGCCGTATGATGAGAAGCACATCACCTTGACACCCAGCTGACAGCCAGCAAACTGTCAGCATGGGAGTGAGGCCATCCAAGATCAGTCAGCCCCCAACCTGCCACCCGACTGCTGACTCATGAGCAAACCCAGTCAAGATCAGACAGTGTTGGGCCACTTCAACAGAACTTCCCAGCTGATCTGTTGACTCGTGCGCAGTACTAAAAGCTTATTGTCTTAAGTCCTTGGGTTTCGAGGTGGTTTGTCACGGAGCAACAGCCAGCTGTTACAGCCCATACGTACTGGTTCTACTTTATCTGTCTTGCTACTCTGACGCTCATCATTCTTTGCTTCTGAACAAACCATTATGTTAAATTCTCCACAGCTTTGCAAATGTAAAACCTCTGCCTGGTCTACCGCCTCCTCCCTCAGGCATCCTTCTTCATCCTGCTGACTTCTCCTCCTCCTTAGACACTCATTTCAGGCCGCACCTCTGCCAAGCGCATTCCCAGAGCTCCCTCTCTCCCCACCTCTTCCCACCTCGTGTTGAGCGCCTCTCCTGCATGCTGCTGACAGCCCTTATCTATACGTTTGTCACAGCACTCATCCGAGGTTAAAACCATCTGTTTACTCAGCCTACTACTCTTGCTGCACTGTGAATTCTGTGAAGATAGAAATCTTATCCTTTGTCTGTTATCCCAACAAATAGTACAATTCTTCCCAAGTAGTTGGTGTTCTCTAAATGTTTGTTACGTGATATGCATTAAATGTAAAAAGACAGAGAAAGAGGGGGGTGCAGGGAAAGAAAGAAGAAGAGTGTGTAGTTAGCCTTGAAAAGAGAAGACGTAAAGGGGCTGACAAATTTAATAAAGATGCCATTAGCTTGGGAACAGCTACACGTTACCAGTTAGATCTTCACTGGTCCAGACTAACCAGTTGATAAACTTCAGCTCCTTTAGCCATCAACCCCTAGGAGGTAACACGTGCTCCTTGAAGCAGAAGATGTTACCACTGATGGAAACTTTTATCTGTAAAGGGTGGCTGAAAAGACACACGAAGTCTATCTTTTAGGTGGAGACCAAGGTCATGCAGTCCTATGTCTGGGAGGACTGCCTTCCACCCACAATTGAGTCATTGATTCTCTCATTTTCAGGAATCAGAAGAAAAACAATCCTAGATACAATGTAATGACTGCACAGGCAGCATGTATTCCTCACTCCAAGGAAAAGACTTCAAAGTGACATGATCACTTTCTTCAAATAACTTCTTTACGGGTTGTTATATGGAAAATAAATTTGCTCTCTCTGGGCCAAAAGGCAAAGCTGGGACCAGTGGAGGTTGAAGTCAGACAGATACATGGGTGGACCTCTTAATCATTAGATCTGTCAAAAAATGGAGTGAACAACTCTTGAAAAATAGTGTCATCTTTGGCCTTGGAGATGTCCAAAGAGAGATTGGCCAACAACATATCAGCAAAGTTGCAAGAGAGTTTCACATTTATGGGGGCAGATGGAGTCCCCTTTGGTTGGCTATTCATCAAAAGATGGTACTGTTTGGGAATCATCACGTACCACTTCCCACAGGCTACCTGCACCAACGACAACCACCTGCCCAATTGTTGTAAACACATGTGAAGGTGTCTGCCTTGCTCCAAAGAGACTCTCATGCAAAAGCATCTCTGCCTCAATCACACTTGCTAGGAAACCCTAACCCCTGGCTGGAGTTGACTAATCAGGAATAAACATTTGACACCAGCCTGAATTTCAAAGATGAAAATTTGGGTACTGAGGGGTGACTGCGTTCTGACATACCCACAGAGGAATGAAGGAAGCTGCTCTGCAGAGAAATAGAGTAATAAGTGCTGATTGAGCAACTACTATATGCCAGGCACTGTTCTAGGCACAGGTGAGCCTGCAGAAAACAAACCTAATTCCTGCTTTCATGGAACTCACATTAAGTAGGGACCAGGAAACAAAGACGAGAGGCAGAGAGACAGCAAAAGCGCATGTCCTGTGTTTCCTGACAGGCCCCTGAGACGTTCCTGTGACTTCCGTGAGAAACCCCAATGGTTCTCCAGTAAACGTCGTGCTTTGCTTACGCCAGCTGGAGGTGGTTTCTGTGAGCTGCAGCCCCAAGACTCCACATGAAACGCATGTGACTCCACACCCATTCTTGTCACCGCCACTCTGGGCAGGGGGGCCAGGGAACTTTTAAAGCTCAATAGGTCAGAAGCTAGTGGAAGAGAAGATAACTTTTTCTTGCCATCCTTCCATATATCAGTTCTCAAATTTAGGGTCTGTGCGTTTCTAGTTCCCATAATAAGGAAGACAGAGAGAAGCTGCTTCCCCAGATGCTCAGGATGGCAGAGCAAAGGTTATACGATAGGCAGAGTTCTATGATCTCTACTGCATCCAGGTATTATTGTTATTTAATATTTCTTACATAACTGTGTGATAAGCAAGGAAGTGCATTCTCCACCCACGCTTACAATAATAAATAAAATCATTCCAAAACAAGAAAAAAAAAGAAGCTCTTTCCCCCCCAGAGCTTACAGGGGAGAGGCAAGTCAAACAATACAGGACAGAGATATGGCCTGAGATGAGTCCAGGAAGTTTTAAACAGACTGTGTCACCGAGTGGTCAGGTTTCCAGGGGCTTTTTGCGAGCATGAGGGGAGAGCTATTAGAATGGCCATCGGGCTGACATGCTCAACAGAGGGGTGCAGGTCCTAGGACAGTATGTATCCCATCCTCCAAGGAGTCTGTGTTCCTCAGGCTTTTAGGGAATTTTCAACTTATTAAGTAAGAAAGTAGAAGAGAGATTAAAAAAAATATAGAAAAAACTGAAAAACTTTGCCATTTTGCCAAATCTGCTTTTATTTTAATGACTCCTACAGTGAGATGCAGATCTTCTTTCAGTTTTCTGCTTGCTGATTAATTTCCTGTTGACTCTGAAGGTAACTGAAAACCTTTTGGACGAAGCAGAAATAGCCTTAATGCCAGTGATTCTTGGTAATGGGATGGAGTCTCTCAGGGCCAGCCTTTAGGGGCTTCCTAGGAGCTCTGGGTAGGTGGGCGGTTTGGCACATGTTAATTTAAAATGTGTTCACTCATAAACACGTTCAACATAAAGTCATTCTTCTCCTTCTGCTGGTCTCCTGGGGTGGGGGGTGCGTGGTGCGGAGAGGGAGGTCCAAACCATGCTCAACTCTGGAGGTCCGTGCTAGTCTGAGTTGTGAAATCAGCTCTGTCTGCCCTCATCGTGGGCAGACCCCTTTCTTTGACTAATGAGACCTACCCAGACCCCTTTCTTTGACTTTCACCATCAGTCTTGACACTTTCCGCTCTCTTCCAATGTTCAGGTCTCTAAGTTTTATGTATCCCACACAGTTATAACGTGCTGTAAAGAAAGTACTTTTATAT
The DNA here is from genome assembly GCF_949987515.2 of Delphinus delphis. Taxonomy (NCBI): domain Eukaryota; kingdom Metazoa; phylum Chordata; class Mammalia; order Artiodactyla; family Delphinidae; genus Delphinus; species Delphinus delphis. The sequence continues at coordinate 141,144,345 of NC_082685.1, read as the reverse complement.
TAGTCATGTACACTTGAGTATGAATTTAAGCCAAATTACTTCTCCAGAGGGCCCCAACATATTAACCCTTGCATTGGAAGGGCAGGGATGTTTAAGAGGAAAAGCAGTGGGCTGGTTGTTCAGACTCCACTCTAGTCTTGGTACTGTGCTGAGCAGCTGTGTTTCCTGAGCCAGACACTTCACTTTGCAATTTTGATTTTTTTAAAAATTCTATAACATCAGAGGTTCAAGTAGATAATTTCTAAATCTTCCTGTGAATTTTAAAGCTGTTGATTTTTATTCCCAATATTAGAAGGGGATATCTGAGGAGAGCTGGCTCAAGTCTCTGAGCCAATCACATTGTATGCAGCCACCTTCAAGTGGATGCCAGGGGGTCTGAGGTACCTTCCAGCAACTGAGATGCACTGTCTGCAGATTTTCTTTCTGGGAAAGTTCCTGCCAGGATTTTATGCAAGGAAAGTCACACTTGTTTTTCTGAATATTTACTCACACCTGACATTCCTAATATTAACTTCCTAACACTCACCTAATCCAGCATGACCACCATCACACAAGCTTTAAGCTTCAACCACATCCTTCTCTGTAGAACTGCCAGTCCCCTCGTGTCCCCACGGGTGCGCTTCCCACATGGCTCTCCAGACAGGACAGTGGTTCCCAACCTGGGCTGCACATTAAATCCCCTGAGGAGCTTTTAGAAGTCCTGTGCCCAGGTCACCTCCTAGACCACTCTCGTCAGCCTTTCTCCCTGTAGTGGACCAGAGAGCAGTATTCTGCAAACCCTTGTAATTCCAATTTTCCTCAGAATTGAGGACCCCTTTTAAGACATATGCAGGACCCGAGGAACATCTGAGGTGGAGTTGCATCTTCTAACCCCCGCCCGGGGGAAGGCGTTACTCTACCTCACCTTTCTTCTTTTTCTCAAAATATATGTAGATTATGGAGTCTCGGGACTGCCCTGGTGGCCCAGTGGTTAAGTCTCCGTGCTCCCATTGCAGGGGGCTGGGGTTCAATCCCTGGTCAGGGAACTAGATCCCTCATGCCACAACTAAGACCTGGCACAGCCAAATAAATAAATATTAAAAAAAAAAAACACACACTTTAAAAAAAGGAGTCTCCATTTTATTATTCTGTATTTCACTGGGGATATCATACTGTGCACTTTCTTTTATCTCAACCTCTTGTTTTACCTTGAATAACCTACATGTCAGCCTCCTGGGTATCCCAGTCCCTCAGACAGTAGGATCTTTCTGTCCCTTCATATGTTAAATTAAATTCCTTTAAACCTACTGTTCACCCAAAATATCTGAGCATTCCTAGGGGGACCTAAGTTTCTGTTGATCCCCCTTCTCGCTTCCCCTAAACGTTTCCTCTCTACTCTCTGTCTTATCTCCTGCCACCATCACCGTCTGCCTCATTGTTTTTTTTCCATATCAACACCATCCCCATTCCCTCATCCTCTCAGAGCACTACTAACAAAAGAAGCTATGTGTCATTTTATGGACAGTTGAGTGCTAATGAAAGGCATTACCACACAGAACAGCAGGCATCCCCATCCTCAACACCAGCAGCCATGGAAAATTCCAGTCCCATTGAATTCTTCTTCACTTTTTGAGCCGCATCCACTCAAGAGACTTTTCCATCTTTTCTCTCACTGTTAGGCTCTATTCCCTAAATTCCTGATAATTTTCATGCAGGGAAATTTACCTTTCAACATCTTAGGCCAAACTTCATCCTTTAGCCAGGTCACTTTTTTGAGCAGAGCCACCCTCCTAGGTCATGACTTCCACGTGTCTTTCCTCCTCATTCTGCTGCCCTCATTCTGGTCTGAGCTCAATTCCTTGATTTAATAATCAATCCATGGCCGGGTAGTGCCAGACCACCCATTATATGACATTCTACCAGGTGCTGGTGGGAGAAGCAGAACATCAGAGTTGGGAAGTTGGACCAAGGACGGTCCGGCTCCTCCACTTAAGGAGTGAACAAAATCAAGAGCAGCCTGGTATCAGCCGGGGAGGATGGAGTAGTTCATGGCGGGCACTCCGGCCTCCTGGGTTCACATCCTCCGATGCACAGTGCTGTGGCCCTGAGCAAGTTACTAACTTCTCTGTGTTATTATTAACTCTGAGGCTAATACTAGAGCCTATCTCATCAGGCTGATAGGACAGATGAACAAATACATGCAAAGTACTTGGAATAGTGTCTGGACATAGTACACGCTCAATCTTATTATGACCCAGGGTCCCACAGACAGGCAGGGAAAACCAGGTCAAGAATCCAAGCCTTTCAGCTTCCCGTCGCCTGTGCCTCTTACTCTTCCAGGCAATAAAGCATAAGACATAGGTGAGTCCATAGGACCTTGCCACTGAGCTGAGTAAACAAAACCAGTACACCTGAAACAATCAGGGGCAGCCACTAGGGAAGGACTGAAGGGATAAAACAAAGATTCTCAAGCCTGGCCACACATTAGCATCATCTGGGGGATTTTTCAAAATCCTGATGCCCAGACCATACCCCAGACCATTAAATCAGAATCTCTAGGGGTGGGACCCAAGCAACAATATGTTTCAAATCTCCTAGTTAATTTCAAAATGCAGCCACGGAAGAAAATCACTGGCTGGAGCAATCATGACACCTTGATGGACCATCTCATCTCAAAGAGGTGATGCAATTTGCTTCTGATGACTACAAGGACTTTCAAGAAAGCCTGAACTTGACCAAATCTTATGACTCCTCCTCCAGTCATTATGTTCTTAAGCTATCTTTGATTAGGCCTTTATCATGCGCCAGGCTGGACACTCATCATGCATTACCTCATTGACCCAATGCAGTGATTCTATGAGACCAGTCCTATAATTAGCCCCACCCTACAGATGTAGAAACTAAGGGTTGGAGAGATGACATCATTTGTCCAAGGTAACACAGATGGATCTGGGACCCAGACACAGGTCTTCCAACCCAGGGCCCACAGAACCAGACCATGATTCCATCTCACTGCTCTGCCCCCTGGAGCAGACTTTTCCAGAAATGCTTCTCTCACCTGACACCCACATCTGAGGGCAGAACTCTCCCCAGCCTCTCACCACCATCACCTCCATCTTCTCCAGCACCATGACCCCAACCCCCATAATGGTCATTTTTGTAAAATACAACTTTTTTGGCCTTTGCTTCAATCCCTCCACCCTAAAAGAGATCAACTGTCCCCTTTCTCTGTCACAAATATTTATACAGCCTTTTTTGTTTTTTTTTTGCTAATTCCCACTGTTAGTTTCCTTTCTGGTTCCAGCTACTTTTGTACCTAAAATGTTGAATTTCCAGACTTCTTTGCAGCCATCTGGCCTCCTCCCACACAAAAATATTTAGCAGAGTATAAGGAAAACCTTTGTCCTCATCTGCTGTGTCTTCCAGAGTATAATCAATCATCTTGATCATCTTGCTCTGAAAAGCCTTCATCAAAGGAATTTGTATTTTCTTTTCCTTTCTAAGACCACCAAACTCCTTATTTCATACATATATATGTGTATATATATAATCTATTGCTGTGTAACAATATTTCCACAAATTTACAAATTTACAAATTTAAGGTTTGTGCCAACCCTGCATTGATCAAGTCTGTCAACACCATTTTGCCAACAGCATTTTTTTACTTCATGTCTCTGTGTCACATTTTGGTAATTCTTGCTATATTTCAAATTTTTCCTTTATTATTATATTTGTTATGGTGATCTGTGATCATTCATCTTTGATGTTACTCTTGTAATTATTTCGGGGGGGGCCACAAACCATGCCCATATAAGATAGTGAACTTGATCAATGTTGTGTGTGTTCTGACTGCTCCACTAACTGCCTGTTCCCCCATCTCTCTCACTCCCTATTCCCTGAGACACAACAATATTGAAATCAGGCCAATTAATAACCCTACAATGGTCCCTAAGTGTTCAAGTGAAAGGAAGAGTCACACATCTTTCATTTTAAATCAAAAGCAAAAAATGATGAAGCTTAGTGAGGAAGGCATGTCTAAAGCCGAGATAAGCCCAAAGCGAGACCTCTTGTGTCAGTTAGCCAAGTTCTGAATGCAAAGGAAAAGTTCTTGAGGTAAATTAAAAGTGCTACTCCAGTAAAACACACAAATGATAAGAAAGCGAAACAGCCTTATTACTGATGTGGAGAAAGTTTTAGTGGTCTGGATAGAAGATCAAACCAGGCACAACATTCCCTTAGGTCAATGCCTAATTCAGAGCTCAGTCCTAACTCTCTTCAATTCTGTGAAGGCTGAGAGAGGTGAAGAAGATGCAGAACAAAAGTTTGAAGCTAGCAGAGATTGGTTTGTGAGATTTAAGGAAAGAAGCCATCTCCATAACATAAAAGTGCAAGGAGAAGCAGCAAGTGCTGATATAGAAGCTGCAGCAAGTTATCCAGAAGATCCAGCTCAGATCATCAATGAAGGTGGCTACGCTAAACAACAGATGCTCAGTGTAGATAAAACAGCCTTATATTGGAAGAAGATACCATCTAGGACTTTCATAGCTAGAGAGGAGAAGTCAATGCCTGGCTTCAAAGCTTCATAGGACAGGCTGACTCTCTTGTTAGGGGCTAATGTAGCTGGTGACTTGAAGGTGAAACCAATGCTCATTTACCATTTTGGAAATCCTAGGGTCTTAAGAATGATGTTAAATCTACTCTGCCTGTGCTCTATTAATGGAACAACAAAGCCTGGATGACAGCACATCTGTAGACAACATGGTTTACTGAATATCTTAAGCCCACTGTTGAGACCTATTGCTCAAAAAAAAAGATTCCTTTCAAAATATTACTGCTCATTGACCATGCACCTGGTCACCCAAGAGCTCTGATGGAGATGTACAGTGAGATTAATGTTGTTTCATGCCTGCTAACACAACATCCATTCTGAAGTCCAAGGATCAAGGGGTAATTTTGACTTTCAAGTCTTATTATTTAAGAACTATAATTCGTTAAGCTATGGGTGCCGTAGATAGTGATTCCTCTGATGGATCTGGGCAAAGTAAATTGAAAACCTTCTGGAAAGGATTCACCATTCTAGATGCCATTACAAACATTCATGATTCATGGGAAGAGGTCAAAATACCAACATTCACAGGAGTTTGAAAGAAGTTGATTCCAACCCTCATGGATGACTTTGAGGCATTCAAGACATCGGTGGAGGAAACAAGTACAGATACGGTGAAAATAGCAAGAAAACTAGAATTAGACGTGGAGCCTGAAGATGTGACTGAATTGCTGCAATCTGATGATAAAACTTGAACAGATGAGGAGTTGCTTCCTATGGATGAGCAAAGAAAGTGGTTTCCTGCTCATCTAGTCCTGGTGAAGATGCTATGAAGATTGTTGAAATGACAACAGGATGGAATACTACATAAGCTTAGTTGGTAAAACAGTGGCAGAGTTTGAGATGGTTGACCATGATTTGGAAAGAAGTTCTACTGTGGGCAAATGCTATCAAACAGCACTGCATGCAACAGAGAAATCGCTTGTGAAAGGAAGACTTGATCGATGTGCAAACTTCATTGTTGTCTTGTTTTAAGACATTGTCACGGCCGCCCCAGCCTTCGGCAACCACCAGCCTGATCAGAGTCAGCAGCCATTGACACTGAGGCAAGACCCTCCCCCAGCCGAAAGATTACAACTTGCTGAAGGTTCAGATGATGGTTAGCATTTTTTAGCAATAAAGCATTTTTAAATTGTATGTACATTGTGTTTTTAAACATAACACTATCACACACTTCCTAGACTACAGTATAGTGTAAACATAACTTTTATACGCAATGGGAAACCAAAAAAAATTCTTGTGACTCGCTTTATTGCAATATTCACTTTCTTGCTGCGGTCTGGAACTGAACCCACAATACCTCTGAGGTATGACTGTAATACAATTTGGCAATGCAACCCAGAGCAAAGAGGGACCAAATCCTCCCCTTAAAATAAGAGACCCTCAGCACTAATATGCATGAAGTAGACTCAAATGTGTATGGATAGGAAGAATATGACTTTTTTGTGCCAATCAAATATTTATATTTGAAAGGACATGAATCCTTGTTATGATGAGGTGGGTTTCATTTTGAACATTCAAAGAGAGAGTAAGCCATAAACCAGAGTGGAAGCCCTCTCCCTCTTTCCCGTCGGCCAAAGCTCCCCTCTATATATACACCGCTCTCCTCAGCCAGTCATCTCAGAGACCAAAACTCACCCTTTTTGCTGCTCAACCAGCAGAAGTTAGTCCAGAGAGAAAGGCCATTAAAGAGACCACAAAACACAAGAGAGTACCAAGTAAGTAGGACTTACTTATTTTTCTAGGGAGTGGTGGGTTTAACCCTGGCAAAATGTATAGAAAAAGGAACATGAAAGTCTAAATCAGAAGTAGTTTCAGCTGCACAAAACAGAAAAGCCCAAATAAGAATGATTTAGAAAAGAAAGAAGATTCTCTCTCTCTCCCTTTCTGTCATGATTAAGAAGCCTGGAGGTAGCCAGATTAAGGTTGGTAAGTAATCCACGGAGGCAGGGAAGCAGGCTCCTTCTCAGTGCTGCTCTGCCACGTGCACTCTCCATTACCAAAGTAATATCACCGTCAAAGTGGTTGCTGGTGCCCCAGTCATTGCATCTGTCTTCCAGTCAGTAGGAAGGTAAAAAGAGAGAAGAAAAGCACCTGCTTCTCCACTTAAGGGCACACTGTGGAAGCTGCACACACACATATCTGCTGACATCCACTGGCTAAAAGAGAATTTGCAGCTACACCTAGCTGCAAAAGAGGCTGGGAAATGTAGTCTTTATTCTGGGAGCTTAGTGTCCAGATAAAATCAGGCACTTAAAAGGGGGGTAAATGTCTACTGGTGGACAACGAGCAGCCTCTTGCACAGGCGCAGTGACTGCCTGTCCCTTCAAGAGAAGGCTCACTGTCCCAGCTCTTGGGAGCGCCATCAGCTGACAGCCTTCAGCTCAGCCCCATGGGTCTGCTCAGCCTCGGGGCACACCTGACCCAAGGGTCTGCCCACGTTCAGTGACCGACTGAGGTGGGCACATGGAGGCTGGCCTTTCAGCCCAGTGTGGGACAACTCTGACAGGCCATTTTCGCTCCAGAGCCTGCCCATGGCTGAGGTTGCTACTGGGGAACTTTGAAGTTCAATTTCTCCTTCATCCCAGTCCTGCACCAGCTCCTTCACAGCTGTTGCCCACAAGGGCACTGCCTAAGAAACCTCCTGAGCCCTAAACTCTGTTTCCCAGGGAAGCCAACCTGCCATGACAGGGGGAAGAGGACTTTAAGAGAAAAGACTACAGGAAGCAAAGAGAAAGAGTCTGGGGCTTCCCTGGTGGCGCAGTGGTTGAGAATCTGCCTGCCAGTGCAGGGGACACGGGTTTGAGCCCTGGTCTGGGAGGATCCCACATGCCGCGGAGCAACTAGGCCCGTGAGCCACAACTACTGAGCCTGCGCGTCTGGAGCCTGTGCTCCGCAACAAGAGAGGCCGCGATAGTGAGAGGCCCGCGCACTGCAATGAAGAGTTGCCCCTGCTTGCCGCAACTAGAGAAAGCCCTTGCACAGAAACGAAGACCCAACACAGCCAGAAAGGAAGGAAGGAAGGAAGGAAGGAAGGAAGAAAGAAAGAAAGAAAGAAAGAAAGAAAACTCTAAAGTTTAAAATAAAAAAGAGGAAGAGTCTGGAATTGCGGAAGCACATGAGGGATACTCTTAGTCAGGGCTCTCCAGAGAAACAGAACCTACAGGGTGTGTGTGTGTATAACTAGAAAGAGGTTGATTGTAAGGAACTGGCTCACACGATTTCAGAGGCTGGTGAGAACGGAATCTACAATGCAGGCAGGCAAGCTCGAAACCCAGGGGAGCCAATGGTGCAGATGAAGTCCAGAGGCAATCTGCTGGAACATCCCCTCTTGCTCAGGGAGGCCGCTCCTATTTAAGCCTTCAGCTTATTGGATGAGGCCCAGCCACATTACAGAGAGCAATCTGCTTACTCAAGTCTACAGAGTTAAATGCTAATCTCATCCAAAAATACCCTCCAAGTCCACACGTAAAATCAACCATCAGAGACACCTTTTCAAGGCCCAGAAAGCCCCCTCTGGAACCTCCATGGATCTCCCTTCAGCCCCCAATACACACACGCACACATGCACACATGCACTCACACGCATGCATGTACACAGGCCTAGGTGGTGAACTTTTGTACCTAAGGTGGGACAAGAGAGTGAGCTGCATGATTTCAGCATCCCCTCCCATGCCCTGTATATTCATAAGACTTTACAGAATCCTTGGGTAGAGAATCATTCCAGGAATTGACTATTAACTTTGGGAAGGGTAAGAGAGGTTGGGATCCAAACATACAAAAAGAAGAGTGTCTCTCCCTCCATCTAGATAGCAGCAGCTGTTTAGTGGAGCACTAGGCCCTGGGGCATGGATATGCAAACAATAGTCAAGCCAGAGAAGGTCATTCTTCCTTACTTTCCATGCCCGGGGGAAACAGAAAAGAAGAAGCCATCCCTGGGGTTTCGGCAGGAAAGGGCTGAGCTGCTGCCCAGCCCAACCTGCCGTCTCAAGGCCTGTCTAACTCCATTCATTCAACTATCTTGACCCTTATTTGTCCTCATCAACTCCTTTTTTTCTGTATCGATCTAAGTGTGTATCACAATTGTTTTTGTCTTTTCTGTTAAATCACTGGTAGCCCAACTAGGAAAGTTTAATACGTACCTAAGAGGGTCAAGGATGGTTTTACTTCTCACGTGCACTCAAAAAAGTCAAAAACAAGATCCTATCATTAGAAATACAGATTATACCAGAAAGGATATTGGTAACGTGTTACCATAACTTTCTTGTCCCCAACATGTATATACATATATATTCTATCAATGATAGGTGGAAGGTTTAGAAAATAGAAATCGCTGGTCCTTCACATTCTTGTTAGAAGATATCCAAGACACACCAAAAGAAACTTGGGGGACTTGGAAGATAGTTTAGAGCTGGGTGACTTGTACTGATTAAAAAGCCCTCCTGGGAAACTGAGACCCAGAGAAATAACATGATTTGTCCACAAACAACGAGTTAGTTGTGGAGCTGGGTTTTGAACACAAGTCTTGACCTCCGTGATACATCATGAACATGTTTCTTGACTTCTAATTTCCATTCAGTAAACCTGTCATTTTCACAAAAACTGTTTCACAGGCAAGTGGGACTTTCCATTGTTTGCTGATGGATAGGCAGATGGTACTTAAATTCTCACTGAAACCCGGCTTCTCTTCTCGTTACAGCCACGGTGGTGCCTTGCCAGACACAGAGCAGGAAAGGATTCTGCTCATGCTTCCTGATTCCTTGAGGTCAGCTAAAACTGCCCCAACCTTTAGAGATTTGCGATACCTGACATTTTATCGGATCATATAATAGTCAACCCCTCCCCACCCCAAGCCCCCATCAAAAGTGCAGTCAGGCACCTCAAAATGCCTTTATAAGAAAGAAGCTGAGCATACCTCCTTGAGACAAATATAGCTATGCTTCTGGTGTTGCAAATCAACAAAGGCCCTCACAGCCCCTCCAGCCAGGAAAATTAATAATCCATGAGGGTTTTCAGGAATTGCTAGAAGTATGACACCCACCCTTTCTAGATTTCCTGGAAAAACCCTGATTTCTTTCTGACAAATGAGTTCATTAGGCATGTAATGAAATTTGCTTTGATTTTTAGACCTCTGTAAATGTTTCATGTCCATTAAACCATTCATCAGAAAAAACAACCCTGTGTTGGACCTTGAGCCCTGACTGTTTGGAAGAGCGGGTGGCTATAACCCAGTGGGAAGAACAAGCTAGAAGAAGAGAACAGCATCTCCACCTAGGCCTGGTCCGCGACTCCTCCCACCCAGCTACCCCAGCCCCCAGGTCACTGACTGCAGGCAGCAAACAGCTGCACTCCAGTCCCTACACAATCATGGGCAGCACCCGGCTTTTCTCCCACAAAGCAAATTTCATTTTGCCTTTTGCAGAAGATGCATCTGACTCATTTTCCCCTCTGAGGGTTACGTGATGGCCAGCTACAGGCTGCAAATTCAACTGAGCCTTGAGTGGGGAACTGCCAGTTGTGCCCATTCAATCACATTGAACACTCAGAAGTTCTATAAAACCCCAAACCCACAAAAGCAACTTGACAACAGGGCCCAGACCAGATCAGCGGTGGAGGGCACCTCACCCACTGCTGTTCCCTCGGCCTTCTTTCCTGAAGCTCACCCAGCCCCTATAGCTGAATCTTTTTTTTTTCCCAACTAAAACTAAATAATATAGATATTTATTTTTTGGTTCCTCAATACCATTCTTTTTTTATTATTGAAGTATAGTTGATTTACAATATTGTATTAGCATTAGTGATCCAGCTTTTTTTTTTCAGATTCTTTTGCATTATAGGTTATTACAAGATACTGGGTATATTCCCTGTGCTATACAGTCAATCCTTGTTGCTTATCTGCTTCATGTTTAGTAGTTTCATCCTTTCCACCTTTCTGTCCTCCCCTCTCTCTCTGCACCCCTGCATCTCCAGTCTGGTCAGACCTGCGTGTAAACGTGCAGGCACGATTTCTCTCCTCCTTGAGGCTGTTGTCAGTTTCTGGCTGCAGGAATAAGAATCTCGCCAACAGCCCTGAGCCAGGGCGTCCTGTGCTCCCCACCCTTTCTCCCTGTCACCTTCCCATTCATCTCCTGTGAGCTCTGACCCATTCTGGGGAGTGATAATTAACCATGATGCTTTTTTGGAGAATTCTAGGAAAGTGGATATCCGTATGACTCACTCTTCTGCAGTTTAAAGCAGTTTTTACTATATTGAATCGAGGCAGATGAGTTTTTCCCTAGATCCTCACTGTATGGATTTACAACCATCTGTAACCATTCTTGGAAAGAAAAAATAAATCAGCACCGCTAGTTCTTAATGAGGCTTTGGCATATCACTAAAACTCTGAGTGAAAACATATGGGACGGTTATCTTTCAATGATCTCATAAATGTCTTTACTTAGGAATACAACAGATTTCCTTTATAATGCTCGGTTTTAATATAAAGCTAACACCACCATCGGAAGTTATGTTCTACCACTCTCTGCTTGATAAGAGGATGCTTTCACAACCTATATTGTTATAAACTTCAGGAGAGTTTACAATTTATACAGTCATGAGCTTGTTAAGTAAACTATGTAAATTTATGTGGACCAGGGTCTAAATTAATTCAAGCCTAAATAAATCAAACTCTAGCTAGACCATGATTTAATTAAAAATTGACAATATGACTCATGGCACTGAAGTTTACTGCCAAAAGAAGCATCACTGCTGTGACAGAGATAAATGTAGGAAGGCTGATAGGTTCTTCAAGGTTAAAATAGACAGAGGTATCAAGATGGACACGGCATTATCAGAGTTCCTATAACTGCTCAAATCAATGTCTTCAGGACAGTTTCAGACAATGTGCTCATGAAAATCCATAGATGTACATCTTTATTTTCAGGTTTTCTCCCTCTAATCTGGGGTTTGGGGGTTTTTAGGTTTCTCCTTACCTTCTTGTGAAGGTATATCCATATAGATACAGATATCTACATATTCATATAGAGAGAGATCTTGTGAATATTTATATAATATATATATTTTTCAAATTTAATTTTTGCTCCTGTTTCACTTTCTATATTTATAGAGTATTTTCTCCTTTTCATCTGTTTTCTGAAATATATCCCCTGTGACTGGCATCCTACTTGTGTCTGAGATGCTTGTGCAAGTTTGACTGTTTATGAGGTTTCCTTCCTGGAACACATGCAGATCACCTTTCACCTGGCTAAGGCCCCTCTTTAGCCTGTCGTCCCCATCAAGGTCCGGCGACCACTGTCAGGTACCCCTAGGCATGAAGCAGATTTCAGGGGAGGGCGAGTGCAGCGGGAATGTGTCTGAGCCAAAACCAGGATGCAGGAGCAGACAGCTATGTGTGTGTTTGTGGAGATACTGGGACAGCATTTGAAGCCCAGTCTCTCCTGGAAACTTGAGGGCACACGGCCTCGGCCATCGCAGAACTGTATCTGACTCCAAACGGGGCAGGTGGAAAGGAGGCTATGGTACCACAAAGATGCCAAGTAGGTGACCTTTGTTTCCACCTTAGCCCTCCTCTTGCCTCAGCTCAGCCTACCCGCCCTGCCCCACCCCACCCATGACTGGTTCCTCCCTGGGGTTCTCTCTGCACAGCGCCATTTTGCAATGGATTCCTCCACCAACTTTTCCAATTAAAACCTTTACGTCACATTTATGTTTTAAGGAGGGTCTTTAATGCCTTCGGACATAGGAGTCAGTAATTTAGGAGTTTCAGGCTTCTGGCATGGTGGGAAAGGGGATTCTCCTTTAAGACTAAAGGTCCTCTGGTGCCCTTCACACCATCCAAGGCTTCCTGGACCTGTGCTCCCCCCTCCCTACAATGGGGCCCTCTATTCCTCTGAGAGCTGCAGGAGTGCAGGAGGCTGGGAAACACTAGGGATCTCAGGGGAGGACAAGGGTCAGGACTTGCTCACACCCTGACCTCGCTCAGGAGATGGGGAGGGAACTGGTGCAAACCTTGGAAGTACTGCCCCTTCCTTTTATTCTTTGAGATGAGCTTGGTCCTTCCTCCCCAAATTCTTGAGCCACTTTTGGGAGATTCCGATGGAAAAAACACAATATTTAGGACAAAGTTTAAGATCCTCCAGAATTTTCCTCAAGGATAGCCAAAGCCCAGGGCCTAGAAGCCCCCTCCCTGCCAGCTGTGATCAACCAGGAAGGTGAAGGGGGGAAAAAAGGAAACAGTTCATAAAATGACAGAGGCCAGAGCCTTGGCAAATAGACCTCACCTCCTGTCCGTGGATCTGATGATCCTGACTAACTTGAGGAGAACGGCAGCTTCTTTGCCTTCCTACCCTCCCACAGAAGGTGGCCACCCGAGAGCTGAGCGAGGCCCGTGAATGAGCCTACGGCGCCACCTAGCAACACCAGAGGGTACTCAAGAAACACTGAGTTCGCAGGTCTCAGGGCTGGGGTTTTTTTTCCACACCCAGAAAAGGGGGTTTCCATTTCATTCACGGAGTTCTGGGAAATGGAATTTGTAAAAAATCTTTCTTGCACACGACGGAAAACATTTATTAGCACCTAATGAGAGAATGTGGCCTAAAAGCAACTGTAATAAAAAACTTCTGAGGATAAGAGTTTAGCGCTCTAAACTTGCATTTTTCCCTAATGACATTTGTGACTAGGCAGTTTTTGCTTCAAGAAGAACTTGACTCTGCCTTAAGTTACTGATTCTGCCTTACGTTATAGATTTGATTCAATGACCAAGAGCTACTGTTTCTTCTATTTTCTTTTCTTTTTTTTTTTTTTCCCTTTTCTCCTCCAGGTCAGATGCAGCTCTGGTGAGGCCTAGAAGTCCTGAAGGGAACAGAAGCTCATCAAAGACAGATTCTATGGGGAAACTTAGGCACAGTTCAGTCAAGGGACATTCTGACAAATTTATGGTATCATGGGTTCAGTCAGATGAGACTTCCCTGGCTCCCTCAAATCCAGCCGCAGGAGGAAACACTGGCCTTACATGCTGAAACCAGCTTATCAGGAGAGCCAGGTCCACCCTAACCATAAACGACACGGTCCTGCACAGGAAGCTGGAGCCATCCTTCCCATCTGAGATGGATAAATCTTGAAGCCAACAGACTCACGGCTGCCTCTAAAGCTTCTGGGAAACAAAGGCTGTTTCAATGACCCCACAGGGAAGAGACACTCTTTGCCTTTTAAAGGCTCGGGAGACCTTGAAGTCTGTAAACATGGACTCTGAAGCCAAATGCCTGGGTTCCACGTGTGCATCTCTGTCACTTAAGCCCTGCCTCAGTTTTCTGTACAATGACTGTAATTCTAGTATTTATTTCATAAGGTTTTGGTGAAGATTAAATGAGATAAACCATATAAGTGCCTCAGATAAGGCCTGACACATGGCAGGCACTTAAGAAACATTAACTAACATTTAATTATCCTAGAACTTAAAGGAACAACCCGAGTTTTCTTGCACTGAAGCAGTCTTTGTTAATTAGCATAGCAAATTGCGCCAGTGTAGCAAGTCTCAGTGGCAATCTCTCTGGCTAGCCTCACATTGGCAGCAGAAACAGGAGGTATACATGCAGCTTTTAAGAATTTTTTTTAGGAGAAAGCATGCAAAAAAATTTGAAGACCACTGATCTATCTCAAGGGATTCTCAGTTAATGCTGTTAGCTGATTGATAATCAGGGTTTTTTTTTGCTTTTTTGTTTGCTTGTTTGTTTGTTTCAATTGCCATTACTATCATTCTCCGAATCACAGCGCCATCTCGGGTTGATTCAATGAACTTTCCTGAACAGTCCTATGGCCATATAAGGCTTTCTTTCATGTTTCATTTATTAGTTTGTAAGTTTCTTAGGTGCAAATATCCTGCCTGGTCACTCTATGCCACCAGACAACTAGAAACTGTTATGTAATTTTGGGTTAAACACCTAGACAATTTGGAAGGTGGTGCTTTTTCTGAATCATGGTAACATGATTAAGAGATATTATTAGTCAACTGAATTCACACTGTAGTCAAATGAAAACAACTTTTAACTTATGGAGCATCTCTTAAGGGTCAGCCTCTATGTTTTGTCATTGACTCTGGGTCATTATTGTCTTCCATCAACGCCTCACAAGAATCAAATTACAACACAACATTATGAACAGCCCATTTCTTAGGAAGTGGCAAACTGATGCCTTTTCCCACAAGGTGAGTGCCTGAAAAATTTACCAGAAAACCTTGACATGGTGAGTAATGCCAGTGAAACAGCACTTTATCTTTGGAGACACAGGATACACCTCAACATACAAGCCTTTTAAAGCTGAAGGCAAAGTGCAATGCTTCCCTGAGCTTCACTGACCAAGATAAATGAGGCCGTGCTCAGGCCCCGGTGGGAGGAAAAATGGCTTGACAAGTTTCATATGTGCGGTGTCTCTAGGCTCCACCTGGTTTTTTTAATTTAGCCCTAATTAAACTGCAAAAAAAAAGATGAGGAATACTCATCTGACCTAAGAGCAGAGTATCACACTCTTCCTAATTTTTAATGCTCATCCTGCAACCATATTGCAGAATCACAGAGTCTCATCTGAATTGGCTCTATAGTCCTAATAAAAAAATTCTTACAAATTTTTTATAGATGAGAAGACATGGATAGATATAAAAAGGCTTTATTGACTGCTATATCATATAGCATTTGCTTCCAGGTCTAGTTGCAATGTTTTGTATTAGGCATACCCAGAAATACAATATTCATTGGTTTAAAGTGATGTACTCATGTAACAGTCATTGCAGTCCATGAGATCTTCTAATTTAGGGAACAGCTCTTTTTAATTGAAAACTGTGGCAATTCGAGCACATGATCTTCTATATTGTTATCAGATAGTGTTATACTACAAGTGGTAAAAATCCACTGGCTTCTCGTACCTCCATACTGAGCCAGCCTCTGATATGCCCCAATGATCTAATAAAGTACAGTGCTGTACAAATGGTCTATTTGGCTGAAAAATATGGTCAAGTACATATACACATACACTTGAAGATATATGACTTTGTGAATTCAACATAATTCCATTCAAAATTCCCCTGGCCTTTGGAGAAACGTGGCAAGCTGATTCCAAAATGTACATGAAGGAGCAAAGGACAAGAAAAGACAAGACACTCAAAAAGAAGAACCACATGAGAGAACTTGTCTTCCAGATATTAAAATTATTCCAGGGCTAAGGTAATAAGATATGGTGGTATCAGTGGGAAAACATATAGATGGATCAGTGCAGCAGAATATAGAACTCAGAATCAGATAGACACACGCATAGAGATCTGACTGACTTTTTCTAGAGCTGACGTTACAGATACCCAGGGGAAACATAATTGTTTTTCAAAATATGGGTACGGGGAAAACAAATTACCCATATATTTCAAAAATAAAATTGAATCCTTCACATCACACATAAAAGCCAAGTATTGGTGTAGTAAAAGCTTAAATGTAAAAGAAGAATTATAAAATGTATTAAGGATTGATATAAAGAAATAATTATATGATTTTCTGGTTTATAAAAAACTTCCTTGAAAAAACATATACTATAAAAATATATGCTAAATGAAACGACTCTTAAAATGAGATTAACTATATTAAAATTAAGAGTTTATGTTCCTTACAAGACACCATAATGAAAGTAAAAAGTTAAGTCAGAAACTAGAAGAAGGTTTTTGCAACACAAAGGATTAATCTCTGGAATATATAAAGAACTACCAAAAATCAATAAGAAAAAGACAAACAACCCAACTGACAAATGGGCAAAAGTGTTAAACATGTATTTCACAGAAGAGAAAGAAACAGAAAAAAATAAGTGGAGGGACTTCCCTGGTGGTCCAGTGGTTGAGAACCCACCTTCCAATGCAGGGAACACGGGTTCAATCCCTGGTCAGGGAACTGAGATCCCACATGCCGTGGGCCAACTAAGCCTGCATGCCACAACTACAAAGCCCATGCGCTCTGGATCCCACGCAACATAGCTAGAGAGAAGCCCATGCACTGCGCCACAATGAAGAGAGTGCATGCCGCAACTAAGACCCAACACAGGACATAGCTTCAAGATGGCACAGGAGTAAGACATGGAGATCATCTTCCTCCTCACAAATACATCAAAAATACATCTGCGGGCTTCCCTGGTGGCGCAGTAGTTGAGAGTCCGCCTGCCGATGCAGGGGACACGGGTTCGTGCCCCGGTCCGGGAGGATCCCACATGCCACGGAGCAGCTGGGCCCGTGAGCCATGGCCGCTGGGCCTGCGCGTCCGGAGCCTGTGCTCCGCAAGGGGAGAGGCCACAGCAGTGAGAGGCCCGCGTACCTCAAAAAAAAACAAAACAAAACAAAACATCTACATGTGGAATAACTCCTACAGAACACCTACTGAACCCTGGCAGAAGACCTCAGACTTCCCAAAAGGCAAGAAACTCCCCACGTACCTGGGTAGGGCAAAAGAAAAAAGAAAAAACATAGACAAAAGAATAGGGACAGGACCTGCACCTCGGGGAGGGAGCTGTGAAGGAGGAAAAGTTTCCACACACTGGGAAGTCCCTTCACTGGCGAAGACGGGGGTGGCAGCAGGGAGCTTTGGAGCCGTGGAGAGGATCACAGCAACAGGGGTGCGGAGGGCAAAGCGGAGAGATTACCGCACAGAGGATCAGGGCCAACCAGCACTCACCAGCCTGAAAGGCTTGTCTGCTCACCCGCCGGGGCAGGTGGGGTCTGGGAGCTGAGGCTCGGGCTTTGGAGGTTAGATCCCAGGGAGAGGACTGGGGTTGGCTGCGTGAACACAGCCTGAAGGGGGCTAATGCGCCATGGCTAGCCGGGAGGGAGTCCGGGAAAAAATGTGGACCTGCCTCAGAGGCAAGAGACCATTGTTTTGGGGTGCCCGAGGAGTGGGGATTCAGAGCACTGCCTAAACGAGCTCCAGAGACGGGCGCGAGCCACGGCTGTCAGCACGTACACCAGACATGGGCATGAAACGCTAAGGCTGCTGTTGCAGCCACCAAGAAGCCTGTGTGCACGCACAGGTCACTATCTATCTACACCTCCCCTGCTGGGAGCCTGTGCAGCCCACCACTGCCAGGGTCCTGTGATCCAGGGACCACTTCCCCAGGAGAACACATGTTGTGCCTCAGGCTGTTGCAACGTCATGCCAGCCTCTGCCGCTGCAGGCTCGCCCCGCATCCGCACCCCTCCCTCCCCCCCGGCCTGAGTGAGCCAGAGCCCCCTAATCAGCTGCTACTTTAACCCTGTCCTGTCTGGGCAGGGGACAGACGCCCTCAGGCAACCTAAACGCAGAGGCGGAGACAAATCCACAGGTGAACCCCAGAAGCTGTGTGAACAAAGAAGAGAAAGGGAAATCTCTCCCAGCAGCCTCAGGAGCAGCAGATCAAACCTCCACAATCTGCATCTGTGGAATACCTGAATAGACAATGAATCATCCCAAAATTGAGGCAGTGGACTTTGGGAGCAACTGTAGACTTGGGGTTTGCTTTCTGCATCTAATTTGTTTATGGTTTTATGTTTATCTTAGATTAGTATTTAGAGCTTATTATCATTGGTAGATTTGTTTATTGATTTGGTTGCTCTCTTCCTTTATATATATATATATATATATATATATATATATATATATATATATACTGTTTTTTTCCTTTTTCTCCTTTTGTGTGTATGTGTATGCTTCTTTGTGTGATTTTATCTGTATAGCTTTGCTTTTATCATTTGTCCTAGGGGTCTGTCTGTCAGTAATTTTTTTTTTTAGTATAGTTTTTAGCACTTGTTATCATTGGTGGATTGTTTTTGGGTTTGCTCTATTCTTTCTTTCTTTTCTTATTACTTTATAATTTTTAATAATATATTTCTTATTTTAATAACTTTATTTGCCTTTCTTTTTCTTTCTTTCTTTCTTTTCTTTTCTCCCTATTCTTCTGAGTCATGTGGCTGACAGGTTCTTGGTGCTGTGGCTGGATGTCAGGCCCAAGCCTCTGACATGGGAGAGCTCAGTACAGAACATTGGTCCACCAGAGACCTCCCAGAAACCACATAATATCAAATGGTGAAAGCTCTCTCAGAGATCTCCATCTAAACATGAAGAGCCAGCTCCACTCAACGACCAGCAAGCCACAGTGCTGGACACCCTATGCCAAACAACTAGCAAAACAGGAACACAGCCCCACCCATCAGCAGAGAGGCTGCCTAAAATCATAATAAGGTCACAGGCACACCAAAACACATGACGGTATGCGGTCCTGCCCACCAGAAAGACAAGATCCGCTTCATCCACCAGAACACAGGGACCAGTCCTCTCCACCAGGAAGCCTTCAAAACCCACTGAACGAACCTTACCCACTGGGGGCAGACACCAAAAACAATGGGAACTATGAAGCAGCAGCCTGCAAAAAGGAGACTCCAAACACAGTAAGTTAAGCAAAATGAGAAGCCAGAGAAATACACAGCAGATAAAGAAGCAAGGTAAAAACCCACCAGACCAAACAAATGAAGAGGAAATAGGCAGCCTACTGGAAAAAGAATTCAGAGTAATGATAGTAAAGATGATCCAAAATCTTGGAAATAGAATGGAGAAAATACAACAAACATTCAACAAGGACCTAGAAGAACGAAAGAACAAACAAACAGAAATGAACAACACAATAAATGAAATTTAAAATTCTCTATAAGGATTCAATAGCAAAGTAACTGAGGCAGAAGAATGCATAAGTGACCTGGAAGATAAAATAGTGGAAATAACTACCACAGAGCAGAATAAAGAAAAAAGAATGAAAAGAATGGAGGACAGTCTCAGAGACCTTTGGGACAACATTAAACACATCAACATACGAATTATAGGGGTCCCAGAAGAAGAATAGAAAAAAAAAAGGGACTGAGAAAATATTTGAAGACATTATAGTTGAAAACTTCCCTAATATGGGAAAGGAAATAGTCAATCAAGTCCAGAAGTGAAGAGAGTCCCCTACAGGATAAATCCAAGGAGAAACACACCATGACACATATTAATCAAACAATCAAAAATTAAATACAAAGAAAAAATATTAAAAGCAGCAAAGGGAAAGCAACAAAAAACATACAAGGGAATCCCCATAAGGTTAACAGCTGATCTTTCAGCAGAAACTCTGCAAGCCAGAAGGAAGTGGCAGGACATATTTAAAGTGATGAAAGAGAAAAACCAACAGCGAAGATTACTCTACACAGCAAGGATCTCATTCAGATTCAATGGAGAAATTAAAATGTTTACAGACAACCAAAAGCTAAAAGAATTCAGCACCACCAAAACAGCTTTACAACAAATGCTAAAGGAACTTCTCTAGGCAGGAAACACAAGAGAAGGAAAACACATACAATAACAAACCCAAAACAATTAAGAAAATGGTAATAGGAACACACATATTGATAATTACCTTAAATGTAAATGGATTAAATGCTCCAACCAAAAGACATAGACTGGCTGAATGGATACAAAAACAAGACCCGTGTATATGCTGTCTATAAGAGACCCACCTCAGGCCTAGGGACACATACAGACTGAAAGTGAGGGGATGGAAAAAGATATTCCATGCAAATGGAAATCAAAAGAAAGCTGGAGCAGCAATTCTCATATCAGACAAAATAGACTTTAAATAAAGACTATTACGAGAGACAAAAGAGACTACATAATGATCAAGGGATGGATCCAAGAAGAAGATATAACCATTGTAAATATTTATGCACCCAACATAGGAGTACCTCAATACATAAGGCAAATGCTAACAGCCATGAAAGGGGAAATCGACAGTAACACATTCATAGTAGGGGACTTTAACACCCCACTTTCACCAATGGACAGATCATCCAAAATGAAAATAAATAAGGAAACACAAGCTTTAAATGATACATTAAACAAGATGGACTTAATTGATATTTATAGGACATTCCATCCAAGAACAACAGAATACACATTTTTCTCAAGTGCTCATTGAACATTCTCCAGGATAGATCATATCTTGGGTCACAAATGAAGGCTTGGTAAATTTAAGAAAACTGAAATCAAATCAAGTATCTTTTCTGACCACAATGCTGTGAGACTAGCTATCAATTACAGGAAAAAATCTGTGAAAAATACAAACACATGGAGGCTAAACAATACATGACTAAATAACTAAGAAACCACTAAAGAAATCAAAGATGATATCACAAAATACCTAGAAATAAATGACAATGAAAATACGAGGAACCAAAACCCATGGGATGCAACAAAAGCAGTTCTAAGAGGGAAGTTTATAGCAATACAATCCTACCTCAAGAAATAAGAAACATCTCAAATAAACAACCTAACCTTACACCTAAAGCAATTAGAGAAAGATGAAAAAAAATTCCCCAAAGTTAGCAGAAGGAAATAAATCATAAAGATCAGATCAGAAATAAATGAAAAAGAAATGAAGGAAACAATAGCAAAGGTCAATAAAAGTAAAAGGTGGCTCTTTGAGAAGATAAACAAAATTGATAAACCACTAGCCAGACTCATCAAGAAAAAAATGGAGAAAAATCAATAGAATTAGAAATGAAAAAGAAGTAACAACTGACACTGCAGAAATACAAAGGATCATGAGAGATTACTACAAGCAACTACATGCCAATAAAATGGACAACCTGAAAGAAATGGACAAATTCTTAGAAATGCACAACCTCCCGAGACTGAACCAGGAAGAAATAGAAAATATAAACAACCAATCACAAGCACTGAAATTGAGACTGTACTTAAAAATCTTACAACAAACAAAAGCCCAGGACCAGATGACTTCACAGGCAAATTCAATCAAACATTTAGAGAAGAGCTAACACCCATCCTTCTCAAACACTTCAAAAATATAGCAGAGGGAGGAACATGCCCAAACTCATTCTATGAGGCCACCATCGCCCTGATACCAAAACCAGACAAACACATCACAAAAGAGGAAAACTACAGGCCAATATCACTGATGAAAAGAGATGCAAAAATCCACAACAAAAATAGCAAACAGAATCCAACAGCACATTAAAAGGATCATACACCACAATCAAGTGGGGTTTACCCCAGGAATGCAATGATTGTTCAATATACGCAAATCAATCAACGTGATAAACCATATCAACAAATTGAAGGAGAAAAATCATATGATCATCTCAATAGATGCAGAAAAAGCTTTTGACAAAATTCAACACCCATTTATGATAAAAACTCTCCAGAAAGTAGGCATAGAGGGACTTACCTCAACATAATAAAGGCCATATATGACAAATATATGACAAACTCACAGCCAACATCATTCTCAATGGTGAAAAACTGAAATCATTTCCAAGAAGATCATGAACAAGACAAGGTTGCCCACTCTCACCACTATTATTCAAGATAGTTTTGGAAGTTTTAGCCACACAATCAGAGAAGAAAAAGAAATAAAAGGAATGCAAATTGGAAAAGAAGAAGTAAAACTGTCACTGTTTGCAGATGATATGATACTATAGATAGTGAATCCCAAAGATGTTACCAGAAAACTACTAGAGCTAATTAATGAATTTGGTAAAGTAGCAGGATACAAAATTAATGCACAGTAATCTCTTGCATTCCTATACACTAATGATGGAAAATCTGAAAGAGAAGTTAAGGAAATGCTCCCATTTACCAATGCAACAAAAAGAATAAAATACCTAGGAATAAACCTACCCAAGGAGACAAAAGACCTGTATGCAGAAAACTATAAGACACTGATGAAAGAAATTAAAGATGATACAAACAGATGGAGAGATATATCATGTTCTTGGATTGTAAGAGTCAATATTGTGAAAATGACTATGGTACCCAAAGCAATCTACAGATTCAATGCAATCCCTATCAAATTACCAATGGCATTTTGCACAGAACTAGAACAAAAAATTTCACAATTTTTATGGAAACACAAAAGACCCCGAAGAGCCAAAGCAATCTTGAGAAAGAAAAACGGAGCTGGAGGAATCAGGCCCCCAGACTTCAGAGTGTACTACAAAGCTATAGTAATCAAGACAATATGCTACTGGCACAAAAACAGAAATATAGATCAATGGAACAGGATAGAATGCCCCGAGATAAACCCACATACATATGGTCACCTTATCTTTGATAAAGGAGGCAAGACTATACAATGGAGAAATGACAGTCTCTTCAAAAAGTGGTGCTGGGAAAACTGGACAGCTACATGTAAAAGAATGAAGTTAGAACACTCCCTAATACCATACACAAAAATAGACTCAAAATAGATTTGAGACCTAAATGTAAGACCGGACACTATAAAACTCTTAGAGGAAAACATAGGAAGAACACTCTTTGACATAAATCACAGAAAGATCTTTTTTGATCCACCTCCCTAGAGTAATGGAAGTAAAAACAAAAATAAACAAATGGGACCTACTGAAACTTAAAAGCTTTTGCAAAGCAAAGGAAACTACAAACAAGACAAAAAGACAACCCTCAGAATGGGATAAAATATTTGCGAATGAAGCAACTGACAAAGGATTAATCTCCAAAATATACATGCAACTCATGCAGCTCAATATCAAAAAAACAAACAACCCAATCCAAAAATGGGCAGAAGACCTAAACAGACATTTCTCCAAAGAAGATATACAGATTGCCAATGAACACATGAAAGGATGCTCAACATCATTAATCATTAGAGAAATGCAAATCAAAACTGCAATGATGTATCACCTCACACCAGTCAGAATGGCCATCATCAAAAAATCTACAAACAATAAATGCTGGAGAGGGTGTGGAGAAAAGGGAGTTCTCTTGCACTGTTGGTGGGAATATAAATTGATACAGCCACTATGGAGAACAGTATGGAGCTTCCTTAAAATCTAAAAATAGAACTACCATATGACCCAGCAAACCCACTACTAGGCATGTACCCTGAGAAAACCATAATTCAAAAAGAGTCATATACCACAATGTTCATTGCAGCTCTATTTACAGCAGCCAGGACATGGAAGCAACCTAAGTGTCCATCGACAGATGAATGGATAAAGAAGATGTGGCAATATGTATAATGGAATATTACTCAGCCATAAAAAGAAACGAAATTGAGTTATTTGTAGTGAGGTGGATGGATCTAGAGTGTGTCATACAGAGTGAAGTAAGTCAGAAAGAGGAAAACAAATACCATATGCCAACACATATATATGGAATCTAAAAAAAAAAAAGTTTCTGAAGAACCTAGGGGCAGGACAGGAATAAAGATGCAGATGTAAGAATGGACTTGAGGACATGCGTAAGGGGAATGGGAAGCTGGGACGAAGTGAGAGAGTGTCATGGACATATATACACTACCAAACGTAAAATAGATAGCTAATGGGAAGCAGCCACATAGCACAGGGAGATCAACTCCGTGCTTTGTGTCCACCTAGAGGGGTGGGATAGGGAGGACTGGATGGAGACACAAGAGGGAAGAGATATGGGGATATTGTTTATGTATAACTGATTCACTTTGTTATACAGCAGAAACTAACACATCATTGTAAAGCAATTATACTCCAATAAAGATGTTAAAAAAATCCAAAACAGCCATAAAAAAATAAATAAATAAATATCAAGAAAAGAAAAGAGGAAACCAACTGACCATAGGCGTATGAGTTTATTTCTGGACTCCCACTGGCCCATGTAACTGTGGTTGAGTGAGAGAAGAGTGGTGGGAGATGAGGTCAGAGGAATCAAACCTGGATTGTTCAGGGTCTTGCAGGCTGTAGAAAGGATTTTTTTTAAAAAATGGAAAATGGGCAATTGTACTGAAATTAGAAAAAATACAAAAATTAAAGCCTCCGTGATCAGATAACATTTTATAGTTACCATACATACAAGAAGTAAGAATCCTGGCAATACCCAATATTACTGAAAATACACAGCAATAGTTACACTACTTGGGAAAATAATTTGGCATCATCTAGTAAATTAGGAAAGTAGCAGAAATCTCTAACTGAGTAACTGCACCCCAAGGTAGAGTCCCTAAAGAAACTTTTGCACAGTGTACTAGGAGACATACAGAAGAATGTTCATAGCAGAACTGTGTGTTTTTAATTGGAAAAAAAATTGAAACCAGACCAAATGTTAATAAACAATAGAATGGATAAATAAATCATGGTGCTTTCCCAATGAATACACCAATGAACAAATCAAAAAGCTACACTCACCACTGATGGAATTCAGAAAGGAAACACCGAGTAAAAAAGCAATTAGTAGTAGAACACAAGCAGAATGATTACATAATATTCAAGAACACTCAAAACTAGACAACATATTCCTTGGGGATTTAAATGTATGAGGTAAAACTACAAAGAAAAGCAAAGGGATAATGAATATAAAGATCCAGGTAGTAGTTATCTCTGATGGGGCAGAGGAGTGGGAGGAAGAGAAGGCTTCCAGAAACAATGGTAATGCTTTCTTTCTTTCTTAAAGTGGGTGGTTGATAATGGATCTCTCTTGAGTTATTACTATTTAAACGCCCCAATTTTTAAAAGCTTTTTCTTTTTATACTCACATAGAAACATCAAAAAGAGCACAGAGTTCCTAGGTATCCTTCATCCAGCTTACCCCAATGACATCATCTTACATAAGCATAGTTCAATTAGCAAAACCAGAAAGTTGACCTTGGTGCAATACTATGATGTAAACTGCAGACCTTATCCAGATCTCACTAGTGTTTTTGGGTTTTTTTTTTTGTTTTTTTTTCTTTTTGCGGTACGCAGGCCTCTCACTGTTGTGGCCTCTCCCGCTGCGGAGCACAGGATCCGGACGCGCAGGCTCAGTGGCCAGGCTCACGGGCCCAGCCGCTCCGCGGCATGTGAGATCTTCCCGGACCGGGGCACGAACCCGTGTCCCCTGCATCGGCAGGTGGACTCTCAACCACTGCGCCACCAGGGAAGCCCCAGATCTCACTAGTTTTTACATGTACTCTTTGTGTGTGTGTGTGTGTGTGTGTGTGTGTGTGTGTGTGCATGCACGAGTGTCTGCATGTGTACACTTTATGAAGCTTTATCCCATGTATAGATTCTTGTAATCACAACCACAATCAAGATACAGAACTGTTCCATCACCACAAAGAAACTGGATAGTCACAAGCTCCCTCCGACACCAACCCCTGGCAACCTCTTGTCTGTCTTCATTACTATAATTTTGCTGCCCTACACATTTTTTTAAATACTCTTTTGTACCGATTTAAATTCTTTTAGAAACTTAACTCAGATGTGGAAAATCCTTAGTACCTATAAAGGTGATCCCCATCATTTATCCCTGGCCTACGTGGTAAAATTTCCCTGGGCTTGCTGAACTGTTCACCCCAACTCATTTCCCTCACCCCTGCCAAAGGGATCAAGGGGAAAGATACGTACACTTTTTTCTCCTCATGAGAGAGCCGTCTTAGAATCAGGAGATCATGGACATATACACACTAACAAACGTAGTAAGGTAGATAGCTAGTGGGAAGCAGCCGCACGGCACAGGGATATTGGCTCGGTGCTTTGTGACTGCCTGGAGGGGTGGGATAGGGAGGGTGGGAGGGAGGGAGACGCAAGAGGGAAGAGATATGGGAACATATGTATATGTATAACTGATTCACTTTGTTATAAAGCAGAAACTAACACACCATTGTAAAGCAATTGTACCCCAATAAAGATGTTAAAAAAAAAAAAAAAAAAGAATCAGGAGATCACCTTGTCTTCCCCAACCTGCCCCTCCCACTTGACCTCAGGCTACTGCCACAGGTGGCAACTTTTGACAGTCTCTGTTTCAGAGGATGAAGTTAGCCCAGCATGGGGAAAGTTACCAAACAAATCAAACACAGAGGGAGAAGTTACAGGTACACTGAGAGTCATCTGATCTTGACTGACAGCCTTAGGTGTTACTAAATCATGCTTCACAGTTTTCATCCCTTTCCCCCAGGCTGGCTGGTTCCTTTGGAAGCAGAGTCCCTGGCTGATCTCAGACTCCTGTTGTCCAGCTGCTACAGGTACAGCCAGTTTAGTTTGAAACAAAAGGCTATAATCCACCTGAACCCCAGTCTTGTCTCCTGCCTCTCCTGGAGGCTACCTGACCTGTCCTTTAACACACCTACTTTCCCTCCAACCATCCTCCTGGGGACAAAGCCATCCCCTACTCTATTCCTGTCTATGTAAAAACGAACAAAACTGTTTTCCATCTGGACTCTTGTAATACCCCTGATGTTTACTGCATCTTTCAAACCTGGTTCTAAACAGCTCCAGCCCCTCCCTTCTTTCTTCCTCTTGTTTTCTTCTTTCTAGTTAGGTGTGTTTTGTTTTGTTTTGTTTTGTTTCCATTTTACAGCACTCAACCAGGCATGTATAGGCAGACCTTGGTTTCGGCCACCATCAATCAGTACTTGGAATTGTCCTCCTAAAGGGAATCATATTTCCTTTTAAGAACAATGCTGGAATTGGAAGTTGCATTCCTGAAGAAAGCCCAGCCACAGTTAAATAGGTTTATGAAAGTGTATTCTTTAGGATATTATCATGTGATTTGAATGTTGTGGACAAATAACTCTGGGAAAGACAGGACTTAAAGTTAATCCCCAGCTCCTGTCGCTAAAAGAATGCTCAGATCTTTTTGCGGGTAGAAGGAGTTGTTTCATAAGGGCAGGCTACTTGAGTGTAGAACAGCTACCAAATTAGAGGAGAATAATGTATCATTTTTTTAAAAGCAAAGTTAAAAGAGCTGAAGGCACTATTCTCTAGCCTCTGTAAAACGAGCATAAACATGCTGTATGTGATGATTAGTCCTGCTTGCTTGCAGATCCACCCTCCACCTTGCCATCTCCCTGTGCGAGCTGATCTGTAAGAGCAGGTTCCTTTGCTCTTCACTCAGCCCTCTTCCACAAGTTGTTGATCCAAGAGCCATCCCAATAAATGAGCTCCAGAGAACTCAACCTGTAATAAGAGCTCTATTGATCTTCTTACCTGAAGGAACAGCCTCCTCCCTTCCCTCTCATTTCCAGAGGCGATTAGTTTCAACTCTTTTGATATATTCTTTGCATATCTCTGGAAAAAAATGCTTACGTTGCTACTTTTTGATAATTTGTTTTAGACATTATTCATCAACTTTCCTCTGTAGAGACTGAAGATGTTGTTCTTTTTTATACACACACATACACATACATATACACACACAAACAGACACAGTACATTTTCCATTCACCCATGGTCCAGTAAAGTTAAAATCAATACTCAGTAAATGTACTATTATGACTATACGTAAATGATAAAGTTCAGCAATGTAATATACTATGATTGCTTTTTTCTACTCACGTTTTTCTGTCCCTAAAGTTAATATATGTCTTTCTTTTCCATTTGCTTATTTTTCTATGTATTTATTACTAATTTATTTCCCCTGTAAATCTCCTCTGGATATATTCAAACAAATTAAGTACTCCATCAATTTCATCTTCTTGAAGATGACTCTTCTAAAGCCTTCTGGCCTGCAATTATCTGGGTGGATTGACTTCTAAGACTACCTCCTGTTTTCTTGGAATATCCCTTTCTTATCACCCTGGGAATTTCCTTTATATCTCTTTTGGATTGGGTTTCTTGTTTTCCTCTTTATTGGTTTACTTCCTTGTTATGGTAGAACATACTCTTCAGTAGTTTCCTTAGAAACAGTTCATGGGAGGTAAATTTTTTGAGATCTTGCTTATCTGAAAAATAGGTTATTTACCTTTGCATTTCATTGATTTGGGAAGGTGGCTGATCTAACGCCTCCTCCTTCTTTAAGCAGATAACTCTGGTAAAATCTTATCAACTCTGGTAAAATCTTATCTCTTATACAGATGAGGAAACTTATACAGATGAGGAAACTGAGGGCTGGAAAGGTTGGGACATGCTTAGTGATAGAGCTGGTTTTAAATCCAGCAGAGTTTCCACTGCAGAGACATGAAAACTGAAGATACCTTTGGAGTAAAGTACACTAAGTCCCCTACACATGAACCAGTTCTGTTCTGAGAGCACATTTATAAGTCCAATTTGTTCATAAGTGCAAGAAAGTTAGCCTAAGTACCCAAACTAACACAATCGGCTATATAGTACTGTACCATAATAGGTTTATAATACTTTTCACACAAATAATACATAAAAAACAAACACAAAAAATAAAGAAAACATTTTTTAAATTAATTTTTAGCTTTATTAAAAGTGATACATTCACATGATTTAAAAAATAAAATGATACTACAAAACTTACGACAACAGCAAACCCCAGAAGCTCCATGCTTCCTTCTCTGCCCCCATTTACTCCCCCCAGAGTCATCCTCTACTCTGAAGTGTTTCTTTTGGTATTTACATTACAATATTTACATTCCTGTAGGGCTTTCACTTTGTTGGGCTTATTTTCCCCTCACTGATTTCTTCAAATTTTCTTTTGTTTAATTGTTTCATTCCTTGCATATTATTTAACAACTATAAAATCCCACCCCATACTGTTTTCCACATAATCAAATGTATCAGGAATCTATTAGATGCACTTATGTTGTTTTTGTTTGTTTGTTGTTGAATTTTATTTTATTTTTTATACAGCAGGTTCTTATTAGTTATACATTTTATACATATTAGTGTATACATGTCAATCCCAATCTCCCAATTCATCACACCACCACCACCACCCCTGCTGCTTTCCCCCCTTGATGTCCATATGTTTGTTCTCTACATCTGTGTCTCAATTTCTGCCCTGCAAACCGGTTCATCTGTAGCATTTTTCTAGGTCCCACATATATGCATTAATATACAATATTTGTTTTTCTCTTTCTGACTTACTTCACTCTGTATGACAGTCTCTAGGTCCATCCACATCTCTACAAATGACCCAATTTCTTTCCTTTATATGGCTGAGTAATATTCCATTGTATATATGTACCACATCTTCTTTATCCATTCGTCTGTTGATGGGCATTCAGGTTGCTTCCATGACCTGGCTATTGTAAATAGTGCTGCAATGAACATTGGGGTGCATGTGTCCTTTTGAATTGCGGTTTTCTCTGGTTATATGCCCAGTAGTGGGATTGCTGGGTCATATGGTAATTCTATTTTTAGTTTTTTAAGGAACCTCCATACTGTTCTGCATGGTGGCTGTATCAATTTACATTCCCACCAACAGTGCAAGAGGGTTCCTTTTCCTCCACACCCTCTCCAGCATTTGTTGTTTCTAGATTTTCTGATGATGCCCATTCTAACTGGTATGAGGTGATACCTCACTGTAGTTTTGATTTGCATTTCTCTAATAATTAGTGATGTAGAGCAGCTTTTCATGTGCTTATTGGCCATCTGTATGTCTTCTTTGGAAAAATGTCTATTTAGGTCTTCTGCCCATTTTTGGATTGGGTTGTTTGTTTTGTTTTTTTTTTTTTTTTTTTTTTTGCGGTACGCGGGCCTCTCACCGCTGTGGCCTCTCCCGTTGTGGAGCACAGGCTCCAGACACGCAGGCCCAGTGGCCATGGCTCACGGGCCCAGCCGCTCCGCGGCATGTGGGATCCTCCCGGACCGGGGCACGAACCCGTGTCCCCTGCATCAGCAGGCAGACTCTCAACCACTGCGCCACCAGGGAAGCCCTGTTTTTTTTAATATTGAGCTGCATGAGCAGTTTATATATTTTGGAGATTAATCCTTTGTCCATTGATTCCTTTGCAAATATTTTCTCCCATTCTGAGGGTTGTCTTTTTGTCTTATTTGTAGTTTCCTTTGCTTTGCAAAAGCTTTTAAGTTTCAGTAGGTCCCATTTGTTTATTTTTGTTTTTATTTCCATTGCTCTAGGGAGGTGGATCAAAAAAGATCTTTCTGTGATTGATATCAAAGAGTGTTCTTCCTATGTTTTTTCCTCTAAGAGTTTTATAGTGTCCAGTCTTACATTTAGGTCTCTATTCCATTTTGAGTTTATTTTTGTGTATGGTATTAGGGAGTGTTCTAATTTCATTCTTTTACATGTAGCTGTCCAGTTTTCCCAGCACCACTTTTTGAAGAGGCTGTCTTTTCTCCATTGTATATCCTCGCCTCCTTTGTCATAGATTAGTTGACCATAGGTGCGTGGGTTTATCTCTGGGCTTTCTATCCTGTTCCATTGATCTATATCTCTGTTTTTGTGCCAGTACCATATTGTCTTGATTACTGTAGCTTTGTAGTATAATCTGAAGTCAGGGATCTGATTCCTCCAGCTCCGTTTTTTTCCCTCAAGACTGCTTTGGCTCTTCGGGGTCTTTTGTGTCTCCATACAAATTTTAAGAATATTTTGTTCTAGTTCTGTAAAAAATGCCATTGGTAATTTGATAGGGATTGCATTGAATCTGTAGATTGCTTTGGGTAGTATAGTCATTTTCACAATATTGATTCTTCCAATCCAAGAACATGGTATATCTCTCCATCTGTTTGTATCATCTTTAATTTCTTTCATCAGTAGCTTATAATTTTCTGCATACAGGTCTTTTGTCTCCCTCGGTAGGTTTATTCCTAGGTATTTTCTTCTTTTTGTTTCAGTGGTAAATGGGAGTGTTTCCGTAATTTCTCTTTAAGATTTTTCATCATTAGTGTATAGGAATGCAAGAGAATTCTGTGCATTAATTTTGTATCCTGCAACTTTACCAAATTCATTGATTAGCTCTAGTAGTTTTCTGGTGGCATCTTTAGGATTCTCTATGTATAGTATCATATCATCTGCAAACAGTGACAGTTTTTCTTCTTCTTTTCCAAATTGTATTCTTTTTATTTCTTTATCTTCTCTGATTGCCGTGGCTAGGATTTCCAAAACTATCTTGAATAATAGTGGCGAGAGTGGACATCCTTGTCTTGTCCCTGATCCTAGAGGCAATGCTTTCGGTTTTTCACCATTGAGAATGATGTTTGCTGTGATGTTTGTCATATATGGCCTTTATTATGTTGAGGTAGGTTCCCTCTATGCCCACTTTCTGGAGAGTTTTTATCATAAATGGGTGTTGAATTTTGTCAAAAGCTTTCTCTGCATCTATTGAGATGATCATATGGTTTTTCTTCTTCAATTTGTTAATATGGTGTATCACATTGATTGAGTTGTGTACCCTGAAGGTTCCTTGAATCCCTGGGATAAATCCCTCTTGATCATTTTTAACCTTACAGTACAATACCTTGAAAAGTACAATAGTACAGTACAACAGCTAGCATAAGGGACTGGCGTCAAGTGAACAGGCATGAAGAGTTACTGACTGGAGGAGGGAGAGGAGGTGGGAGTCGGTAGAGCTGAAGGATCGTCAGCAATAGGAGGCGGAGGGCAAGCTGCAGTTTCACTCACACCTGATGTTGACAGCACAGATTCTGGTTCCTTGCTGGACTCAATTCTATCTACCCTCTTTAAAAAAATGACCCAGTGATGTCTGGGTAATTCTGTACCAGCTACATCACCACTGCTTTTACGCTTGCTTCTGGACATCCTGGCTTGAAATAAAGATACTGTACTACTGTACTCCCTCTATACAGTACAGTACAGTAAACAAAAGCGCTACTACTTGTAAAGGATGCAGGCACATGACAATACATGCCAGACACATGAACTAACTTACATGATTGGACATGTGAACGCACACTCACATCTTTGAAAGTTCACAACTTGAAGGTTCGTAGGTAGGGGACTTACTGTAGTTTACCTGGAGGCAGGATGGTGTGAAGTATTCGAGGAGTGCACAGAGCAGACAGATGCCAAGCCTGAGTGTCCTAATGGAGTTCTCTGGCCGGCCTGCTGTCTAAGAGCCACTTCTGAAGTGGCTGCTGCCTGGTCTGTGAGCAGCTGAGATGGCAGGTGTGGACTCTCATCATCTTCTAGGAAAACCAGAGAGCCCATCTCTTTGGGAAAGCACTTGAATGATGCCAAAGGTACCAGTTAAACCAGACCTAGATAGGTTCAGATGTGAGCCTTGCATGAACTGCATCTGCTATAGTCACCAGCACGCCCTCTGGCCACCAATATTCATTTCTCTCTGCCTGTCTCTGCCTCTGCTCTGTGCTTCAGGCATGGGACAGTGAGGCTGGTTCTGCCCCAGAAAGTCACCTTGCCCTCTTGAGTGACTCATTCGAGCTTGCCCTCTCTATGTATAGTATCATAGTTTGCTCCCTTTCCAGATTTTTAATTGCTTCTCCAACAGTGAGAAGCAATTAAAAGCAATCATCCTTGATTTCCTTATTTGATCAAAATATTTAACTAATCTCCCATTTCCACCACACATGGGCATCTCCCTCACCCTGATCAGACTCTCACTCTCTGTGCAAGATCAAGGCTGTCCCTTAGAACAGACTCTCAACTCACTCTGCTTGGGCTCTGGCTCTCCATGCCAAGCCAACCTTAGTAAGAACACTTTCCTCACCCTGCTGGAGCTCTCACACCCCACATCACACCACCCTCCCTGGGGATGCCTTCCTTACCCTACTCTGGCTATGACTCTCCCACTTCAGCCTTCATATGAACACCTTCTTAACCCTACTTAGACCCTGATATCCCACTCTGAACCACCAGGTCTCTCCTGGACCCCCCAACCATGGACTCTATCTTGCTCTGTCACATCTAATCACTTTAGGACTGAATTGTTTAGGAAGGAAAGAGGAAGAGAATGAAAAGATGGATTAAAAAAATGTAATGGTTATGCGTTTCTGTCAATGTGTATGAAAGTATGATTAGTACATCAAACCAGTGGTTTCATAGATATTATTGCTTAGGACAAGGCTAAAGTAAGTTTTTTTTAATCATTTAAAAAATATTAATATTAACTCAGCAACTCCTGTCTGTTCCAGAGGATAAAAACATGGCATTGTTATCATTCTTTACATCAGGGTGTTTTGTCCACAGAAGTAATCTGTTGGGATGAAGGTATTTCCAAGACAGGCAACCTATTAAACCACTATCACCCATTAACCTCACAACACAACTGGCATATCGAGTATTCCACTTTAAGTTTTGGAAAGCAGGTTGGAGGTCTTTGAGGGAATAGGAATGCTGTAGACTGAATGTTTGTGTCCCTCCCAAAATTCATATGTTGAGACCTAATTCCCAAGATGATGGTATTTGGAGATAAGGCCTGTAGGAGATGATAAGTCATGAGCATGGAGCCCTCATGAATGACATTAGTGCCCTTGTAAAAGAGGCCCCAGAGAGCTCCCTTGTCCCTTTTGCCATGTGTGGTTATAGTGAGGAGACAGCTGTCTATCAGCCAGGAACTGATCCTCACCAGACACTGAATCTGCCAGCACCTTGATCTTGGACTTCCCATCCTCCATACCATGAGAAATAAACGTCTGCTGTTTATAAGCCACCTAGTCTATGTTATTCTGTTACAGCAGCCCAAACAGACTAAGACAAGGAATTAAGTACAGCAAAAGGCATGGTGTTAGAGTGGACCAGCAAGGCAGAGAGAGATTCAGAAAGCAGTGCGAAGACATATTCTTCATTATAAAGGGACATGTCAACCTCTTCATAATTTCTGAAAGGCTATTGCAATAAAGGTCAAATAATTTTAAAGAAAAACAAGAAAGAGGTATCATGGCAATGAAAATTTGCAATGATGATTTTTTAAACTAGTTGGCAAGGCTCTGATGCTTAGGGCTCAAATGGGAGTGCTATTGATCACCCTGAACCTCTCCAACTGTACCCTCACACACACCACCACCACCACCACCACCTTATCTTCAATAAGCCACTTGGGAAATGCTGATGATAATAGTATTAAATGGCGAATTCCCTGGTGGTCCAGTGGTTAGGACTCAGCGTTTTCACTGCCATGGCCTGGGTTCAATCCCTGGTCGGGGAACTAAGATCCTGCAAGCCCCATGGCACAGCCAAAAAAAAAAAGAAAGAAAATTAAAAAAAAAAAACAACAGTATTAAATGACTTGGAGTTAAAACATTTGCAACTTGTTGGAGAGGCAACAATAGAATGCTATAGCGACAGCCCTCAAAGTTTGAGGGCTGGCTAGTGAAACCAGCGTGAAAATGTATCCTGATGTATAAGGAGAAAAGAAAGTTGATTTGCAGGAAAATGTAGAGCTCAAAGGACATTTCAACTAAGATACTGGGGAACACACGATTTTCTCAAGATGGATAATTCCCTAGAAAAGTATTCAAGAACAGTAATAGGAAGAATTTAACAACCTGGCAACTGAGCAGGAAACCTCTTGTTTTGAATTTATTTAAAATAAATAGAATCAAACGGTTCCAATTACAGTAGCTGAAACAACATGTTCAGTGCTAAGTTTTATAGATTAATGCCTCTGCGGTTTATGCTCTGATACTCATATAAAATGATTATTGTAGTTATTTGAAACAGTTGTAAATAGTGTCTTACTAAAAAACAACTTTGCTCCTCAATAGCAATTTATACATTATGCTTATTTATTTTTTAATTTCTTTTTCTTTGTTTTTGTTTTTCTTTTTTTAATTATTACTTCCTTCTTTCTTACAAACCCTTGTGTCGAGGGCTGACTCTCAATAGATCACAGCAAGGGAGCTGCTCTGCTATGCATTATGCTTACTTAATCTATAATACTGATCCTGACAATGAGATTGGATTTTTTAAGGAACCCTTATCTTTTAGAGACAATACTAAAATATTTGCATTTGAAATGATAGAATTGTTTCAGATTTGCTTCAAAGTCATCCAGTAGAATGGAGGACAGTGACTTAGACATAGAAATGGTGTAAGATTGGCCAGGAGTAGATACTTGTCTCAGCTGGGTGATGACTACATGGGTTTTGGATATCATTTTATAAAAATTTTGTGTACATTTGAAATTTTCCATAATACAAAGCTTTAAAAAATAAGATTAGATCCCTTAGGTAAGAAGCTGGGGACTTTTGGTGGTTTTGATGGACGTAGTCTCTAGAGAATAGAATTAAATTCATCCCTCTGATGGGTGGCACATGAAGGCCCTTGAAAAGGTAAAGAAACCAAACTTGGTCACAGACTAACGGGCCTTCATCCTAGATATCTTAACCCTTGGTTCACAGAAAGCCCTGGGACCAGGCTCCTCCATGACTTCCAATTTTCATGGGCATGGGCTGCTCTCACCTTTGAGTCAGGGGTTTTCCTGATTCAGCTTAAGTGGTAATACTGATTTGGGAAAAGTCAATTGCATAAGAAGGAATACATCTATTTTTTTAACAGATTGTCCAAAAAGAGCTTATTCCAGAGGTTTCATGTTTTCATCTAAAGCAATTATACATGTTAGCAGAAACCCTAAGAAAATGTTGGTGGGAGCCTTCTAAACTTCCTTATTTATCTCTCTCTTCAGAAAAAAAAAATACTCAAAATCAGATGCATTTCCAGATGAAAAATTCATCAGAATATTAATACTTTAACATTTAATTTGGGTGATTAATTTGAAAACTTAGTAATATAATAAAAGTTATTTCAGGCTGCTTGTTGACTTTACATCTTTTTAAATAGCAAAAGAGATTTAATTTCTTTCCAACAATATATCAGTATTCATACAAGACCTTTCTTTCTTTTTTAATGGGGTTTGTTTTGTTTGTTGTAGTTCTCATAGAGTGGAAGGTTCAAGAGGGGGAACTGTGAGAGAGAAAAGAAAAAATTAGATCACCAAAGGCTTTTGTTTGTTTGTTTTTGGCTGCACCTCACTGCATATGGGATTTTAGTTCCCCGACCAGGGATCAAACTCCTGTTCCCTTCACTGGAAGCATGGAGTTTTTAACGACTGGACCACCAGGAAATTCCCAATCACTAAAGGCTTTGATTGTTAAATTTCCATCCCCATTTAAAGGCATCTTTAGTCGTCCACACACATGGGTCCTAGCCCCTCTCTAGAACATCCTTTCTCTGCAGAAGTCAACTCAATCTTTTTAGCTTTTCCTGCTTTATTTTATGAACTGGTAGTTATTAAACAGTAGGTGGGACATGGTCATCTTTGCAGGCAGCCTTGGAAGCAGCACCAGCACAGAAAAGATGTCTGACATCTGGAGCCCAAGAGCAATATTCTAAGCTCAATATGTACATTGGAAGTTGAGATAAATTTGATTAATTTTTAGAAAGTATGAATCCCAATTTCTTCTCCCCCAGAGGACAAGTATACCGCCCTACCGCACAGACTTTGGCCCTGACCAGGTGAATCTCTTTGGCCAAAAAATGTGAGCAGACATGATGAGAGCAGGTTTTAAATGTGCTTGTGTGATCTGGCTTCTCTTAGGCTTCTGTGATCTGCCATGGGAAGAACATACCCTGAGTAACTGTCCATCACAGAGAATGTGAAGATACACAGAGCAAAACTGAACCCAGCTGAAGCCCGAAGCCAAGCCCAGGTGACCAGCAGCCTGAAGCAGAGCTGTGGGCCACAAAATCTAGAAGTTCTTATTGCAAGTCACTGAACTTCGTGATGGTTTGATATGCAGCATCATTGCCTCAGTCGGTGACTAACACAGAAATCATCTA
Organism: Delphinus delphis; assembly: GCF_949987515.2. Lineage (NCBI taxonomy): Eukaryota > Metazoa > Chordata > Mammalia > Artiodactyla > Delphinidae > Delphinus > Delphinus delphis. The sequence goes on along the minus strand of NC_082685.1, from coordinate 141,107,292 downwards.
CATATAGAAAGAAATTGAAACCTGGGAGCGGATGCATTTTCTAGGAAGACTGTGTAAAGCAGTGACTCTTAACCTACTTTAGAGTTACGGACTTCCTTAAGATTTCAATAAATACCTTGATCTGATTCTTCTCCAAGCTTCCTTGATTCCCTATGTCTCTCCCCAGGCTTCCATGTGAATCCACCTGATTGGCAAATTCTAGAACATGTCTGAACCACTAGCTGCACGGGACTTGGGGACATGTCATATTAGCCCTAGTTAGCTTTCTAGCCATTGAAACCTAGGAGGAGGTTGCAGTGAGACTTGAGGGGGCCAACCTACTCTTTGTAACACATCACCCTGAGGAGGAGTTGTTTAGGCAGGAGGGGAATGAGGAAGTGAAGCCGGGAAGAATTAGGAGAACCTGGTATCCCAGAAATTATGACAAGAGGCAGTATGAAGAAGTGAAGGGTCAATCACTTAGATTAAATGATGCAGAGAAACACTATGTAAAGTTGTAAAGAATCTGTTGAATTGGGCAATAATGATATCCCTAGAGGCCAGAACAGTGACTGCTTCACGGGGATGGTGAAAAGGTGAGAAGGTAGAGATAAGGAGTCCCACAATATAACTCTTTCCAGAACCTTGGTTGAGAAAGAAAAAGGAAGGATGTGGTTACCATCCGTGTGTCCTTGTGGAATAGTGAATCATTCCCCACTGAGGGACTGGTAAAGCCAGAGGCTAAAAAAGTCTCAATCTCTCTCTTCTTTGTTACTTTCTTCACTGTCTTCTCCTCATTCTCTGAACGAAGGGGTCTTTTCTTGGGTCTCCCAAGTCTTCTTGTGAGTCAACAGAAATGACTCTCATATTCCCTGTGCATTTTCTTGTTGGTTTATCAGAGCCCACAACTGTGGGACAGTTCCCTGAAACAGCTACCATTGCTGTGTCTGTGCTCCACTCTCTCCTGGCCCCGTACAGCCTGCATCTCATTACTACCTCCTGGCAAGGTCTGTCCCTCACTCTGTGCCTTCTTTGCCCTGCAGTTCATATTAATTCTCACACTGCACCCAGAGATCTCAGGCCTCACAGTTTTTTTAAGTCAAACCATTCTTGGCCTCATGGTGTTGGTAAATATTGCTAATAATCTCTCAATATCCATCTTCTCTTCTTCCTGTTAGTAAAAGAACCTCCAAGTTTTCCCTGAGCCTAAACAGAGACTAATTAGTCGGCTTCTCAAGCAGCTAGGTATGACCATGTGATTACATGTGAACCAAAGGGAGTCTCACTCCTCCTTCCTTCTAGGTGGAGAAAGGTGATGGCTGGAGCACTGTTGGAAGCCATGCATTTAGCATGTCAGAGCTGCCCTTCTACCCAGACCACTCACCTCTAGACTGTCAAATAAGGAGAAGATAAAGTTAGGTTTTAGGTAGACCACAGTGTTTGGCTTTAGACTGTGCATTAAATGATACAACAGGCACAAGACCCATCACTCTCCTTAGTCACAATGACTGCGTGGCCGGGCTGCCAACCTCTAGGGCTGGCTTCACAGTGACCACTGCATCTTTCTGGTCTGACCTCTGGTCTGATGGTTTGTTCTCTTCCTCTTAGCAGTCTCCTCTGACTAAAATAACATCTAAAGATGTTTCTCATTTCTCATGATATTTGGAGAATTGGGGGCAAGAATGAATAGCAACTGGTAGGATTCCCCTGGAAGCTTCGTTTCCTTGGGAACAATATACATATTCTCCATGGTCCTCTGGCATTGGCATCAGTCAGCTCGCAACAGATCCAAGCTCTACCACTTAACAGTAATGCCAGTTAACCTTCCTGTGTCTCAGTTATAAAATAGAGATAATAATTGTACCTGTCTATAAAAAGTTGCTATGATGATACTTTTAAGCGATTACAGTTCAATGACCTTATTTTTGCAAATTTTGTGGCAAAATAGGACCATATGAACCAGTGCTTGAAGCCCTCCCTGGATCTTGGCAAAGATCAGCTCCACAGGAAACCCATCTCTGCCTACCTTATAGGGTCATTAGAGGATGACACAATGTAGACCCAGGGTCACTAGCACATAAGGCACATTTATGCTTCTTACACAAAGGTAGGAAGCTCCAGACACATGAGGCAGGGCTTGGCCAGCAGAGCAGGGTTAGGTGTCAGCCCTCACTCTTCCCTTGGCTGGGTGCTTACAGCATCACACGAATGCAACGCTGATGGTACACCTGTGAGGTGGGTGTATTCTCCAAGGTGCCCGGACAACAGGCCGGGGGTGACTGGGAACTAAACTGAAGTCCTTTTCTCTTGCCAAATTGTTATGTCTCGGCACGCAGTTACATATGCCTGAGAAGAGGGCATTTTTGCTTTCACACAAAGGCTCTGTCTCTCTGCCAAGCCCTGCGCCCACTTCTTGGGAATGTGCAGAGGTACCATCAGGCTGTGGGTGGCCCAGCACGTTACACCAGCACCTGTGGCAGCCCTGATGCCTGGCACCAAATAAGCGCTCTGCAAGTATCCGTGCTGCGCTCTGGGGCCTCTCATTCTTTCCAGCCTGTGTGATCTTTTCCTTACTTGCTCACTCTTGCATAACTCAAGGTCAAGTTAATTTGCATATTTTCAAGGAAGCAATCGGAAACCTAAGTTGCTCCAGGGAATTGCTTTACCAGTGTGTCCCTGGGCTTTATGGTGGGGGTCCACACAGACAGCACCTTTGGGATTTTGCCAGGCTCCTCGGCTGTCTGCATCGACACACCGCTGGGAAGGAATTTGGAGTTGCAGCACCCGGGGAACACCCAGAACTCATTTTAGGCAAAGCCAAGCCAAAGGACTGTCCCTGGCCAGTACCGGAACCTGGAGGTAGGGGGCGTGGGAGGCCAAGTATCAATGCCTCTCGACGTCGGATTTGTCTTTTGGTGCCTTGGTGCGAAAGCTTGAAGCATTTCTTAAAGAGCCTGTTCTCTAAAAAGCAGCCACTAGAGGGTACTTTAGGGTCTCTTTCTCTGCAGTCTGTCCTGCTGTGAACTGACAGGTTTGCCGAGCTGCTTTGGACCTTACCAGGCCTGCCAAGGGATTGAGGACAGTTTTACCTCACAGGTTAGGGTATGAAGGTGGACAGCAGGAGAGCAGATGCCTTGGGCATCCACCTACATTATTTCTGTCAATTGAGTTACCCTTAGACAGTCAATTTCTCCATCAAAGGAAACATACATTTAAAATTTTGAGGGCTTCCCTGGTGGCGCGGTGGAAAAGAATCCGCCCGCCAATCCAGGGGACACGGGTTCGATCCCTGGTCCAGGAAGATGCCACATGCCGCAGAGCAGCTAAGCCTGTGCACCACGAGTACTTAGCCTGTGCTCTAGGGCTCGCGAGCTGCACCTACTGAAGCCTGCACGCCACAACTACTGAAGCCCTCGCGCCTAGAGCCGGTGCTCCTCAACAAGAGAAGCCACTGCAATGAGAAACCCGCGCACCGCAACAAAGAGTAGCCCCCGCTCGCCGCAACTAGAGAAAGCCTGTGCACAGCAACGAAGACCCAATACAGCAAATAAATAAATAATTTAAAAATTTTGATAATACAAAGGCTAATTTATACTCCCAGCAACAGTATTTGAAAATTAACCGTTGATCCACACCCTCATTAACATTGGACATGATCAATCTTGTAAATTTTTCTAACATGATGGATTTAAAATACATATGGAGCACATTTTCTTGTTTTTAATGAGTATCTCTATTTTGTCTGTTCCTATCCTGTCAATATTCTTTGCCCTACATAGATATTAAAAATGATATGTAGGGCTTCCCTGGTGGCACAGTGGTAGAGAGTCCACCTGCCGATGCTAGGGGACACGGGTTCGTGCCCCGGTCCGGGAAGATCTCACATGCTGCGGAGCGGCTGGGCCCGTGAGCCATGGCCGCTGAGCCTGCGCGTCTGGAGCCTGTGCTCTGCAACGGGAGAGGCCACAACAGTGAGAGGCCCGCGTACACCCAAAAAAAAAAAAAAAAAAAATTAAAGTGATATGTATTTTTTAATCCACAAAGTCTCCCTGTACAAAGGAAATATGGTTTCCATCTAGCTCTGTCCTACTGGAATACGTTGCCACCTTAGCCCAGTCCTCATTCTCTTCCAAACACACTTTGTTCTTCTTACAAGGACAGTGTTTGCTGTGTGCAACTGCTCTCCTCTCCTCGTTTTGTGACTGAGCCTGTGGATATGTTAGTACTGTCTGCTGTAGATGAAAACCTCCTGGAAGGCCACACCTGGTTTGCTTACTTGCTCTGTTAAGCAAAATGTATGCTACTCAGTAAGTGTTGCGATTGACAAAGATAGGTTTCAGACTTGGCTTCTTCCCAAAGGAGTACATCAAATACGTGATTCTGACCACAATTAATGTGTAAAACAGGGAATGTGGCTAGCATCTATGCCAAAGGAAAAATAAGCACTGAAGCAGGGAGCTGCCCCCTGTTGATTTAAACAAACAAACTTACTAGCCTAACTTCATAGTCTGTAGCAACTTATAAAGTTATTTTAAGTGTCAACTCTAGTTTCAGATGATCTAAGGATTTCTTTTTCACTAAAAAAAAATTTTTCAGATTATACGTATTGCTTTTCAAAAAAAATGTGATCACTGAAAAAAATTAACAATTTCTGGAAGCCACGTGTTCCAGAAGCAAGGCTATAACACGGAAGAAGCCTCCATCCTAGACTCACCACTTAGAAGAGAAAAGATAATCCAATTGGCATCGGACTATGACCTGAGTGAAAAACAAACCTCAGTGTGCTGCTGCACAGAGCCCAGGGACGCGTTAAATAAATAAGTGAATGGAAGACCGGCAAGTTGCTTCCAACTTTCCGTTATTGTAAGGAAACAGCAACAATTTGGTTATTGTCAATTATGTTGCTAAAATAAGTAAGAAGTATAGTATTGGTTTTTTTTTTCCTGTTTTAAATAAGCAGAGGGCTTCCCTGGTGGCGCAGTGGTTGAGAGTCCGCCTGCCGATGCAGGGGACACGGGTTCGTGCCCCGGTCTGGGATGATCCCACATGCCGTGGAGTGGCTGGGCCCGTGAGCCATGGCCGCTGAGCCTGCGCGTCCGGAGCCTGTGCTCCACAACGGGAGAGGCCGCAGCGGTGAGAGGCCCACGTACCGCAACAACAACAACAACAAAAAAGTTTAAATAAGCAGATAGTGATTATTTTCTTCTTTGTATTTTCCCATAATTTTATAGTTTTCTACAGAGAGCTGTTCTTTTTAAAAAAATAAGAATATTTGGAAAGAGATAAGCAGCATTATCTGGACGATGACTCCTGAAGTTGAGGTTGTTTGGCCATGGACTTCCTGGAACAGGGCTTCCTCTTTCCCATGGGAGGGTCTGTGCCCCTACCCAGCCCCCCTGGGGGTTAGGGGCTCTAGTTCCCCCAGTTCTACGAAGCCAATGTCTAAAACAGCTGCCAGGAGCCCACATTGTCAGACAAGTGCTACACAACCTGCACTGTAACTCAGACTACATGGAACCTAGGTCTGTGTGTTCACACTGGATGAAGCCCACTGGCTGCCATGCTGGACTCATGCATACAACACTTCAGATCAATGTCTCATTTTTTTGTTGTTATTCATCATGTTTTTTAAAAATTGTAATGTTTTACTAAGTAATATATTTATATGGATAAAAATTCAAAAGATACCAAAGGGTAGAGTTAAAACTCTCCCCTCTAGGGACTTCCCTGGTGGTTCAGTGGTTAAGAATCCGCCTGCCAACGCAGGGGACACTGGTTCGAGCCCTGGTCCAGGAAGATCCCACATGCCGCAGAGCAACTAAGCCCGTGCGCCACAACTACTGAGCCTGCAAGCCTAGAGCCCATGCTCCACAACAAGAGAAGCCACTGCAATGAGAAGTCCGTGCACTGCAACGAAGAGTAGCCCCCACTCACCGCGACTAGAGAAAGCCCACATGCAGCAATGAAGACCCAGCACAGCCAAAAATAAAATCAAAAACAAAAACAAAACAAAAAAATCTCCCCTCCGTCCCTCAGTTGTCTTCCCCAGAGGCAATTAATTTTGTTTCTTTCATATCTATAAAGAGGTTATAATTGATTATAACTTGAGCATAGCAACCAAAGTAAGTAACAAATGAGGTTCCTTGTATTCTTTGATTTTTAAAGGTATTTCTTTAAAAGATAAAAACACGTGATAAAAAAACTAATCTGTAAGACAAAGCTAAAATGAAAAGTACAAGCCTCCCTTGCACATTACCACCCATTTTTAGCCCTTCTCCCCAAGAACATCCACAGTCACCAATTTCTTGTAATCCTCCTCAAAACAGGCTCATGCATATATGCCATAAACATCAACAAATTAAACAGATACGTGGACGTACCAAATACACATTTCTGACTCTTAATTTTTTCATTTAATTATATATCTTGGATGTATTTCCATAGCAGTACATAAAGCACATAACCTTCCTTCTTTCTTTTGAAAGGATGAATCATAGAGTTTTCAGTATTCTATTGGATGATTTTAGTTTGTTACTAGCTTTTGCTATTACAAACAATATTTTTCCTACCATCTCCCCCACAATGTTTTTCTAATGAGAGTCTGTATGTGTGTGTGTGTGTGTTATAATTTTGCAACTGTGAATGTTTCTAAGCCTAAATTTCCAGGTAAGTGAATATTCTTTATTTTTATTTTTTCTTTCTAAAAAGAAGCGGAAGTTTCAAAAGAAATTGTCTATTGTCATTCTTTTCCAAAACATTTATACCTTCATCTTTAGGCATCATTTTCTAATAATTTCTAGGAAAACAAGTTTTTATGATTATTTTTGCTACAGAATCTATTAATTTAATAACATTTCTCTCCTTCTTGAGTTTTTCATCTTAGTTTAGTTTAGCTCGATTATTTTGTGTTGAATTTGAATGAACATTTCTCCCTGGCCTGTTTCCCACAAAATGCCCTTGGAATGTGGAAATTACCTGAGCATTATTCCACGGTGACTACGCATCATCTGATAATATTTGATAATGGACAAAATAGTTGCTGTTGTGTTAGAATTAAATGAAAGAGGCTACATTTAATAAGCTGACAAGATCGAATATAGAAGTGTATAGAAGTGAGTGCCTTTAGGAAGTTTTCATTTCAGTCTAGGTAAAATTAATTTAAACACAAATGGAATCACTAGATAAAGATATAGCTTACCGTAACTCCCTCAAATAAATTTCATTTTTGGCCTTTGAACAAAGTTCACAGGAAATTCAAGGACAAGTTTGACCCATCCTTTTTTTGTTCCTAAAATTCTTTCCTTAGTAGTGTAATGTTATTAATACTCATAAATTTTTACCCTAAAGTGATGTTTAAGATAATAGATTAACCTTACTTGATTCCAGTAGGCTTTCATCAATTTCCAGATTGAAGTCTAAGGCAAATATATTTCAATCTTTTGAAAAAACTGGATTGTTTCAGAAGAATATTTTATTGGAGAGAAAACTAACCTAGCAAATGGGGAAAAAAAAAAAAAAGAGTTCCTACCATTTTCTCCCAATAATCTCATCACTTAGGACTTCAAAATGTAACTGTAGGGAGTGCCCTTCCAGTCAGAGCTGAGTGGCTCCTATTAAACTGCCCCTCCACATATGACAATATAAAACACTAGGAAAAAAAAGAAGAAGCAGTTAAAAGCAGAATTGACAAAAACAGGAAGATTCTGGAAGGGAGTTAACACTTCGAAGCAGGGAAGGAGTAGGGAGGGAGTTTCCCACATTTTATGGCCTTAGCCTGAGACCACACACGTCTGTGCAGCATGGGGGTAACTAGAGCTCTGTTAGAAAGACTACAACGTTTCTGGCTTGAAGAACCAGAGGTCAGAGTTTGAGGCAACCACATCCCTTGGAAAATGAGGTGGGAAATGGCAGAAAAGAGATAGCTAGAGAGGAAGAAGCTTATATTCTGTGTTTAAACTTACATCACGGATAATCTCTGAATCATGATTGTGCAAGGCAGACTCAAAGGAGCCCAGCTAAAGCCAAAAAAAAACAACTGAACTCGGATTTGAGCTTCTACTACTGCGATCAATATCATGTTTGGAGTTTGAGTCTCACCACGTTTACTGCCCATTTAAAAAGAAAATCAATACCTTGGAGGAATGTAACGGAATCCAGTTTTCATAACATAATATTTACAACATCTAGGTTGCAGTCCAAAATTACTTGGCAATCCAAAAATGAGTAAATAAACAAGCCAGGAAAATGTGATCCATTGTCATAAGAGAAACAATCAATAAAGACTGGCACTAAGGTGTCTAAATGTTGGAATGAATGAGCAATGCTCTAAAAGCAGCAATTAGAACTGTGCTCAGTGAGGTAAAGGAAAAGATGCCCATCATGATCTAAATGATAGTAAATATCAGTACAGAAATAGAAAATATATATAATAAAGAAAAATTTGAGAACTGAAATTTACACTATCTATTTAGAAGATGAATTTGATAGCAAAATTAAGATTATAGGATAGGAGTCAGTAAACTTAAATACAGTTTGACAGAAGTTATATAGTCTGAAAAACACAAAGAAAAAATTGGAAACAATTAATAAAGCCATGTGGGTATTTGGGACTATATGAAGGGGCCTAACATATGAGTAATGGGATTCTCAGGGAGAAATGAGAAAGATAATGGAACAGAAAAAAAAAAATTGAAGAAATACTACCTGAAAATTTCTCAAATTTGTTAAAAGACATAAATTTGCAAATTCAAGAAGCTCAACAAATGTCAAACCTGATGAATAATTATAATAATATTTTTTAAATCTCTAGGCACATCACTGTCAAATTATTGACAACCAAAGAGAAAGAAAAATTTTGACAGCAACCAGAGAAAAATGACACATTATATATACAGGGAAACAATGATTTGAATAATTGATCATTTCTCATCAGACACAATGGAGGCCAGATAACCACAGAACAACATTTTAAAAGTGTTGAAAGGAAAAAGCTGTCAACTGAGAATCCTATACCCAACAAAAATATCCCTCAAGGATGAAATGAAGTAAAGACATTAAAAAACAAAACAAGACAAAAACAAACAAACAAAAAAAAAACAACTAAGAGAACGTATCTCCAGTATACCTGCACTAAAAAAAATGCTAAAGGAAGTTCTTCAGGCTTAGGGAAATGAGATAAGATGAAAACTTAGATCTCTAAGAGGACTGAAGAACATTGGGGTAAAGGTAAATATGTGGGTAAATATAAAAGACTATTTTTCCTCTTAATTTCTTTAAAATACATATCACATGCCAGTTTTATCTTGTCATAATGCAATACATTTTACTACTGTAATGTAAAGGACCGGAGGCATGGTTAAATGGTAGGTGAAATGGTACAATATTATCTCAACCAAACAGTAAAAATTAAGGATGTATATTGTAATCCATTAAGTCACACACCAAAAAATCCTGTCAAGAGGAATAACAAAAACCCAAAAGGTAAATTTAAAATAAAATTCTTTTAAAAGTCATTTAATGTAAAAGAAGGCAGAAAAGGAGAAACAGAAGAAGAAAAAGCAGAGGGAACAAAACAGAAAACGTAGAGTAAAGTGGTAGGTTAAACCCAACCATATCAATAATTACCTTAAATGTAAGTGTGCTAAACACTCCCTATCAAATTAAAATGCAGAGAATGTACTTTTAAAAAAAGTCCCAATTACATGCTGTCTATAAGAGATGCTGTTTAAATATAAACACGACTATAGACTTATTTTAGGTCAAGCTTAGCAAATCGTTTTCAAAAGTTCTCCAAGTTCCCACCTAACTCTCCCCCAAAGTACTTCCTTCCTAACTGGATTACTGGTCTATCCTGTAGCATTAATTACTGCACTCATTTTTCTTAATCCCCATAACCATAGGTCAAGAGAATAAAAGCAGCTATCCAAGCAAACACATATTCAACATTATCTCTAAAGCCCACGGAGCAAAAAAAGATAAAGGTTCAAAAAAGTTCTCCCCACTGTCTGGTTTCTGATGATTCTGGAATAAGGTGTGAACATAATTGCCACATCCAGGAGAGGGTGGAATATGTAGAATCAATCAATTTATCACCCGATCTTCCAGTAATATTTAGTTCAAGCAAGAAACTCCTTTAGAACTATTAAGGATGATGTTATCCCTCACTTAAATTCACTTAACAGACATTGAAGGAAAGCAATTCATACTCAAGTACTTATAGGTCATCCTCTGAAATTATAAAATATGAGAGCTCCACGTGGCCCCCTAACACTCAACATCTTGCTTTGTCATTGCCGGCTCCCTTGTTTTACTTGCTTTTGGATTTTATATATATATATATATATTTGGAAATAATAGCTATCTCTTAACTAACCAAGCTTTATGATATACTTTAGATTAGAAACTTTTCAAAAGGCCTGTTTAGTTTTTCACAATACAAGAATACATTTACAAAATAACATTTTAATTTCCATTAAGTTTTCTTAGAAATAATGCCAGTATCACCAATACGATCATAACCACAGCAGCATGCTTTAAGACCTAAAAGTGAATCTTTACTATGTCAAATGTGATAACATGCCCCCCAAAATAGAGAATTCTTATCCATGAGGGTGATCGTAAATCATCATCTAGTACTTACTTCATGAAGCCACTTTCTTCAGAAAACTCCCAATTCCCTCAAGTTCTATCAGTTTGGTTACCAAATACTGCCAAACATGTAATTACAGATATTTGTAGCAGTTGAACAAATAGAATAATTATTATATTTCACAATTTACATAGCTGATTTTATATACCTATATCTATATCCATAGTTATATCTATATAATGTTACTAACATTTATAGAACTGTATTTCCCCTGAGAAATTTCATAGGGTAGGGCTACATTCCATTCATGCCTCCCCTGTCATAGTTACATATATGAGACTTTCTGGTGGAAGATGGCAGATGAGAGAGGATGGATGAAGGGTCATTCCCAGGTTTTTTGATTTGGTACCTGAATTAAAGTTTTGGCCATTCACTTAATACAAGAGAATCAAAGGGGGAAACATGAAGCGTTTGAACCTGGACATATTGACTTTGAAGTACAAATAAGTTGGTCTAGAGTTCAGATGAAATAACTGCAGTGGAGAGGAAGATTCAAGGGTCATCAGAGCACAAGTGATAATGGAAATCAGGACCATGGACGTGATCATTTGGGAGACTGTGCGAATTCAGAGGAGAGTGCCGTGGATGGAGCCCTGGGACACACCAACATCTAGGGGACACATGGAGAACAAGAAGGGGACAGGGAAATGATAAAGGAAACTTTCACATACTGAGGTATGAGGAAGTCACTCTGGCTTATGCATGAGTTAACTTGAATTTTATGCTAACTAAAACAGCCTGTTTGTGGCGTATCAAACATATATTGTATGTCTGCTTTAATTATGAAAGAAAAGGGAGCACTGACCAGAAGTAAAGAATGTCCATGTTAAAAATAAAGATTAAACGCCTTCCTTCCTGGGATGCTAACGCTGGTACTCCTTCAATGACAAGACTCCCTCCCCAGATGCCAAGGTCATACTAACTCCCTGCGTACGTGCTGATATGGGCTTTTGGAAACCTTGAAGGAATTTATCCCTGACTTGTTGAATGTTCTTTGTTCTGACAACATATGAAACTGTGTTTAAAACCATGCTTCTCTGTACCTTTCTTCTGGCCTCTGCTGGTGGCCAGCCATCCTTGGCATTCCTTGGCTTGATGCAGAATAACTCCAATCTCTGTCTCAGTAGTCACATGGCATTCCTCCTGGGTATCTGTGTCCAAATTTCCCTCTTCCTATAAGGATAGCAGTCATTGGATTACCCAGTCTGACCTCATCTTACCTTGATTAAATCTGCAAAAACAGTATTTCCAAATAGGGTCATATTCTGAAGTTCTGGGTGGACACGGATTTTTAGAGGACACTATTCAACCTAGTACACCATCCTAAGGGTATGATGGCAGATTTACAGGTGCTATGGTAACTAGTCTCTAGAAAAAGGAATATATTCGAGAAATTAGAGTGGTGCACAAAATAAATGAATTTTATGTGGACACCTGTTTGAGGATGTCATTGAGAGGACGTGACCTCCAGTTGACCCTCCAGCCCCAGGCAATTAGAGCCTCTTTATCCCCTCCCCTGTCCTTGGAATGTATGTTCTGTCCACTGTTCCTGTACCAGGAGCCATTTTCAAGGATGTAGCCTTGAGAGAGCAATGTGTTGTTGAGATCATGTGGTCTGTACACTGGACTGAACCCCATTAAGGCTTCTATGTAAACTTTTAAGAATCTGGCAGGCAGGAGAGGAGATGTATTTATCTTGCTTCCGCCTGAGACAAGCCTTCTATGTAAATTCCCTGCCTATTAACACTGCCATCTACCAATCTGAATGGGTCTACCTCTCCTTGACCTTTGTGTAAGGCGGAAAGTTTAGAATTTCACTAGGGGAATTCCCTGAGGTCATGAACCAACAGCACCGATTTTTTGTAACTCAGTTTCTTTCAATTGTTATAGGAGCCCAAAGTCAGTGAAGACTCACTTTGCAGAAATTCATCACACTCAATATTTTTTATTTGGCATCTCATCTGCTATAAGAAACACCCCTCTGAACTGTTTCTGTAAAGAAGAAATTAACATTTTTTTTCACTCAGTGAAACAGAGAATCAGAAAGCCTTCCTAACCCTTCCTAACCCTTGGGTAGCCACGCAGATGGCTAAACTAATGGCTCTAAAAAAAACTCTTGGACTCCATTAAAAAAAAACTCTTGGACTCCATTAGTTTAGCCATCTGTGTGGCTACAGAACCTCTGTCAGACCAGGTAACCAAATGTAAAACAGCTAGTGGGAAGCAGCCACATAGCACAGGGGGATCAGCTCCCTGCTTTGTGACCACCTAGAGGGGTGGGATGGGGAGGGTGGGAGGGAGACGCAAGAGGGAGGAGATATGGGGATATATGTATATGTATAGCTGATTCACTTTGTTATACAGCAGAAACCAACACACCACTGTAAAGCAATTACACTCCAATAAAGATGTTTAAAAAAAAACCAAACTCTTGGAGTAATGAGAGGTGTGGCAAAGGACCATTCATTTATTTAGACAAAAGTACCTTTAACTGCATTATCATCAAACATTTACTATATGGAGCATAGTAATGCTGTCTTTGTGGCACCATTAGATATGATGTGTATTTAGGCCTAAAAAGAATTCTTTCCCTGGGATGGCATTGGGAGAGCAAAAAATGACATAAAGGAGCAAAAAGGACAAACATAAAAGTAACATTTGGGCTGATTCTGACATTATTTTGAGCCATCCAGTCAATTCCGTAAGTGATTCTAAGATATGATTCATGGGCGACCCTTCTTGATTACTCGTGGCTCCCCCTGTCCCTGCCATCTGTGGTACTTTGCGGTACCTGAATCCCACCAGGCTTAGCTGACCAAAAACTAGGCCCCATGAACAAGCCTCCGGAGCTGCGGGGCATCACTTCCCGACACCTGAGCCCCCCACTCTCCTCTCTGGGTCCAAGGCTACCACCATAGGAACCGTATTCAGTTGGTTTCCATACCAGCTCCAAAGTCGATAAGCCTTTACAGAGTCCATCATATAACTACGAGGAGAGGGCAAATATGCATGTCAAAGGCCCTGTATTTGAAATACGTATTTCAAAGTCTGGACGGCATTATTAAGAGGAAAAGTAAGCCATGCTGCAGCACACACAGCTCTTTGTGAAACTAAGGTTTCAGGACAGTTGTGCAGGCGAGACTGTGACAGAGTGTTTCTAGAGAGGAACGCAAAGCAGGATCCTAGAACTACTTTTTATTTGTATTGCTCTGAACGCCAAACGGAAACACAGTAGGAAGTTTGTCTGGGGCGCTTGTCTTTTACCCAAAGACTTTCTGCCCGGGAGCCCAGGGGTTCTGCCTCTAGGTTGGGATAACAAGTGGCCCCGCGGGATCCCACCGGCTTCGCTCTGCGCCCGCGGGGTGGCCGGCCGGCGGGGTCCGCAGCACGGCACGGGGGCGCGATGCCCGGCCTGCCGAGTTTTCGGTTTCCACTTTTCCTTTCCAGGCCTCTCCCACTTCCTTTCCCCCCGGTCCCCACGTCCGGGGGCCCGCACCTCTGCAGGGTCCCGTCCGCTCCCCCCGGGGACCCAAAGGAGGCGAATTCCTGTGGGTCCCAGGAGTGCCAAGAGTGCGCAGCGAGACGGGAAATTGCAAAAGTCCTCGCCCCTCTGCCCTCCCCCGCGGCTTTCCCGTAACTCCCGCCCCTGGGCGCGCGCCCCGCAGCTGATTCATTGCCCGGGCGCGGGGCCGGCCCTGCACGTCCACACCCGCGCTCGCCCCTGCCTCGCACCGCGGCGGCAGCCAAGCCGACTACTCAGCCCGGCTCACGGAGCCTTACCGCCCGCGGGGTGAGTACCCACCCGACCGCCCGTCCCGCTCCCCTCCGCGCGCCCCGCCTCCCTCCGTGGCTCTTCCGACGGACGGACCTGGGTGGCGTCCGGTAGAATCCGACCCCATTGCCGGCCCTTCCCGGCTGGACGCGGCCCGGAGCTCAGCCGTCTTCTCCCCTGCTTGGCGCCGAGGCCCAGCGTTTGCTTTGGTTCGCGATTGGCTCTGCTCCGAGACGGTGCTTTGAGGGGTCCTCACCCGTGGCGCGCCAGCCTGGTGCGTAACACTGGAATACTAATTTTTCCCAGAGCGCACGCTGCTGGGGACACCACGACGGTTCCTACCCTGCTTTTACGTTCGCCATCCCACCGCCTCTTTCGCAGGTAGTTGGGAGTTAAAATTCCCATTTGACCCACTTTTGCCTCTCTCCCAACACTCCAGAGTGAACTGCTGTCTCCAGCCTCCCCTCACGCTCCCTTAACCCCCACCTGACAGTCATTCCTCTCGCAGTCCGCGATCTCCCTCCACCCGGTCTCTGTTTACACCTGGAAGCGGGAGGCGCTCACGCGCAGGTGGAGCGGGAAATCCCGGGGAGGTGTCTGGGGTAGACGCCAAGCGAATGCAAGGAGCGCCGAGGTGTCTGGCCGGGCGGTGGGAGCCTTGCATTTGTAACTAACCCACCCGTCATCCTTTTATAGACAAACCTTTCCTAGGCAAAAAGCACGGAGGGGTTCAATAACTTGTCCAAGACCGTAGAGCTGGCCGCGGTGGCAATGACGTCGCGAAGCGCGGGGCTTTGCCCCTTACACCGAGAGCCCTTTCTTGACAGTCCTTGGCCCGCTCACGCATCCATCCGTCCTGCCTGCCTGTCCTATGGTGGGAAGCACAGTGCGCCATGCCACTGAGCAGGGACGCCTGGTAACTGACAAGCCTGAAGACTGAACAAGCTTATTCTCCAGCTCGAGAGGCCGATGTAGGCAGAGGATATGATAGAACTGAATGTAGTGTATTTCATTTGAGCTAGAAGGAGGGAAGCTCTGGGTCTCATTCTCAAGTCTAAACTGACTTTGGGACTTGGGTCAGGTTAACTTTATGGCCTCAGCCTCTGTCTCCTCCTCTGCAAAATAATAATGGTTCACACTTACTATGGGACCAGGCACTATTCTAAGTACTGTACATATGCTAGACGATGTAAGCGTCACCAGTGATGTAGGTAGCAGTTTTCTCATTCTGATTTTATCAGTGAGAAAACTGAGACCCAGAGAAGTTAAGTAACTTGTCTGTGGTCACACAGCTAGCGCGTGACAGAGTCAGGATTTGGCTTTGGAATCTGCTTATAACCACTGTGTTGTGCCTCAAACTCTAGGACCCTTTTTAGAGTGTTTCCCACCCCACCCCACCCGTGTTGCTTCATTATTGTCCTGCTTCGTCTCTCTCCTTGGCTGTTTTAAAATGCACTCAGAGACCCTTGAAGCTGAAGGGCCCCAAAGGGTCATAGTGGCCAGGGGTTCCCAAACTTAGCTGTGTCTTAGAATCATTCTTGAAGCTTTTCAAAGCGCTGGCCTCCACCTTCACCTGCCTACTCAGAATCGTCAGGGCATGCTAAGTTTGGCGTCTCCCAGATAGCGTTCAGTATTGTTAGAATGCCTCCAGTGGCAGGGAGCTCACCAGCTAACGTGATTGTTGGACAGAGCTAATTCTCAGCTGTAACTTGCCTCCTTGTGGTACCTGTTCTGTCTCCTGTTGTCTCAGCAAATGTGTCTAAACCTCTAAACCTTCTGTATCAAAGGCCACCTTGAGAGGAAAGGGCTGGTCTTAGGTGTCCAACGGGGACTGGAGCCACACTGGGGAGAACACTTACACACTGGGTCTTTTCCTTCTACCCTGTTCTTTAACCTGAAAGAGCAGAAACATCTACAGGGGTGCAGAGAGGTGTTTCAGAGTCTCTGTTGTTTCTTGTAACCCTTTGTCCTGAAAAAGGAACCAAATCAGGAAAACTATCAGGGTGTTGAAAGAGGAATCGGTGGTGCTGTGATTTGACAAGAGGAAGGTGTGTGTTTTCCTTGTGGGAGGATTTTTGGCTTGGGTAGAAGGAAAACTGAGTGTCATCTTGCTCACTTACAGGAACAGTGAGCCCTGGCCCTCTTTTCCCTGGGGGAGGAAGTCCTCCTTGATTGAAAAAAATATATGAAAGGGGGAAATATAAGACAAATAAGATTTTGTGAGAAATACCCCTCCCTCCAAGCAGGCTTCCTTGCTCTGTAAAGCACAAGTTTCTTCTCCAGCAGCTGTGTCCTTGCTTTTACAAGGTTGTCTATTTTATTTTTGTGTTTTAAAAATAATGCAAATAATAAGTGAATATATATATGAACTATATGAAATGAAATGCACTCCTACTCCCACACAGAAGAGGGTAAGTTCAGGTTGGTACCTACTATTCCAAGATTTCTTCTTTTCTATACAGTTGCATAATATGTATATAAACACTATGTTTTTTTTAAGATATTTTTCTTTTTTTAAAATTGTACAATTATCTATTTATTTATTTATTTTATTTTACTTTATTTTTGGCTTTGTTGGGTCTTCGTTTCTGCACACGGGCTTTCTCTAGTTGTGGCGATCGGGGGCTACTTTTTGTTGTGGTGCACGGGCTTCTCATTGCGGTGGCTTCTCTTGTTGCAGAGCACAGGCTCTAGGCGCGCAGGCTTCAGTAGTTGTGGTGGGAGGGCTCAGTAGTTGTGGCTCCCGGGCTCTAGAGCTCAGGCTCAGTAGTTGTGGTGCACAGGCTTAGCTAGTCCGTGGCATGTGGGATCTTCCCGGACCAGGGCTTGAACCCGTGTCCCCTGCATTGGCAGGCAGATTCTCAACCACTGTGCCACCAGGGAAGGCCTACACTATGTTTTAATATATGTAAATGAGATCTTACTATCATTGTGCAACTTATTTTTTCACCCTCAAGTCTTAGAGATCTAACATCTCTGTATGTACCTCTTTTGCAATGGCTACATGTTATTCTAAAGTAATAGTGCTTATTCTTATTTCTTATTATTTTAATTAGAGACATTTATTCATCCTTTCCCTTATTGATGGACATTTGAGTTGTTTAAAATTATTCAGCATTAGCAACAGTGCTTCAGGGAAGATTGTGCATTCATCTTTGTGCTTAAGCCTGAGTATAATATCCTAGGAGAGAGATTTGTGGGTCAAAGTGTTTATCCATTTTTCAACTTGATAGATAAAACCCTTCAAATTGCACCACTGACCCACCCCAGGTACTAATTTAAACTCAGCCCATTTCCCTCATCCTTCCTAAAACCAGGTGTTATCTCTTTTTTTTTAATTTAAATTTTCAAATCTGGTAAATGAGTGAAATCCAATAAGGCATTTTAATTTACATTTTGCTGATTATTGCTGCAATTTAATATTTCTAAACACAGTATTTGTGGATCATGTGTGTCTCCTGTCAATTACCTGTGCATATCCTTTGCTCACTTTTCTACTGAGTTGCTTTCTCTTATTTCTATTTATTGCCGAAGCTCTACAGGTACTCAGTTTCTTAATCTTTTGTCTGTTGTAGATGATGCAAATATTTCTTCTAGTGTAATGCTCATTTCCAAATTTTTTTTATTATGGTAAAATACATAATATAAAATTTACCATTTTAATCATTTTAAGTATACGGGTCTGTGTCATTAAGTACATTCATATTGTTGTGCAACCATCCCCACCGTCCATCTCCAGAACTCTTCATCTTGCAAAACTGAAACTGTACCCATTAGACAATAATTCCACATTCCCCCTCTTCCCAACCCCTGACAGCCATCATTCTACTTTCTGTCTCTATGCATTCAAATACTCCAGGTACCTCATATAAATGGGGGAATCATACAGTCTTTGCCTTTTTGTAACTGGCTTATTTCACTTAGCAAAATGTCCTCAAGGCTCATCCATGCTGTAGCATGTATCAGAATTTCCTTCCTTTTTAAGGCCATTGTTTATGTATACCACATTCTGCTTATCCGTTTATAATGTTTTTATTTATTTATTTTTAAAATAAATTTATTTATTTATATTTTATTTTTGGCTACGTTGGGTCTTCGTTGTGGTGTGCGGGCTTCTCACTGCAGTGGCTTCTCTTGTTGCAGAGCACGGGCTCTAGGCGTGCAGGCTTCAGTAGTTGTGGCGCACGGGCTCAGTAGTTGTGGCACGTGGGCTCAGTAGTTGTGGCTCACGGGCTTAGTTGCTCCGCGGCATGTGGGATCCTCCCAGACCAGTGATCGAACCCATGTCCCCTGCATTGGCAGGTGGATTCTCAACCACTGTGCCACCAGGAAAGCCCAATGCTTTTATTTTTAACTATCTTTTGCTGCACAGAAGTTTTAAATGTTTGTATAATCAACTCTGCAATCTCATGCTTTCTGTGCTTTGTCTAGCTTAGAAAGGTCTTTTTCACCTAAAAATTATTTTTAAGTTTTTTTCTAATACTTTTATTATTTTGGTTTTACATTTAGCTCTGTAAAATTTCAGATTTTTGTATAAGGTGGAAGGTAAAATGTAACTTAACTTTTTTCCTAAGTTTTAAGCATTGCTCCAATACTGTTTATATAATCATGCAACTTTTTTCTAACTCATTTGAAATTCTATTTTTACAGTAAAATAAATTCCTGTTTATATAAGGCCCTGTTTCAGGATTCTACCCTATTTCTCTGATCTATTTTTGTCTCTTCTTCTGCCAGTATCACCTGTGTTAAATGCTATAGCTTGATGGTATATTTTTATACCTAGGAGTATATATTTGTGGTTTTTTCCCTCAGAATGTTTTCTGAAAGTGATTCTCATACATTTTCATTTTGTATAAACTTTACAAATAACTTGTCAAGTTCAATAAAATCCTATTGGAATTTTTCTTAAGATTTTCTTGGCTTTCTAATTATCAGTAATTTTTTTATGCCTTAATGTCGATTGTCGTATGCCCTTCACACATGCAGGAAGCAGCGTGATGTGACTGGCGAGTGACTCACATGGCTCAAGCTCTGAATTGACTGTGTCAACCTGGACAAGTTATTTTTAGCCTTTCTTAGCCTTAATTTCCCTATCTTTGTATAGGGATAATAATTGAATCTCCTTTCAGAGGGCTGTTATAAGGATTCTATTAATGAATGCATGTAAATCACTTAGCAAAGCACCTAGCAGAGGGTTAGCACCCAGTACGTGCTAGCTGGGATCATTTTCACATTTCCCTTCCTATCCTGCTGTGGGCACTGCAGTGTGCCTTGTCAGAGCAAGAACTGGTAAGTCTTCTCCTTCATATATCCATAGTGTCCTAGGAGACAAAAATATGTAATAAATATTGAATATAGTAGTGCTTCTCAAACTTCAGTGTGTATCTGCATCACCTGGGGATCTTGTTTAAATGCAGATTTTTATCCCACACTTTGCAAATGTAGTCTCTCACTGATATATATATATATATATATATATATATATATATATTTTTTTTTTTTTTTTTTTTTTTTTGCGGTATGTGGGCCTCTCACTGTTATGGCCTCTCCCGTTGCGGAGCACAGGCTCCGGACACGCACGCTCAACGGCCATGGCTCACGGGCCCAGCCGCTCCGCGGCATGTGGGATCTTCCCGGACCGGGGCACGAACCCACGTCCCCTGCATTGGCAGGTGGACTCTCAACCACTGCGCCACCAGGGAAGCCCTCTCACTGATATTTAAAATTATGCTGCTAGTGACAGTATGTCCTTTGGGGATAAATGTGATTGACGTGACTTGTAAATTGCTTTCTTTTAATATTATATGCTAAAGAACTAAATTATATTTAGGCTGTTTCCTTTCTTCCTTCCTACCTTCCTTCCTTTCTTCTTTTTCTTTTTTTTTCCTTATGAAAAGAGAGTTAGTGAAAGTGCTAAATATAACAGCAAATTCTATTCTTAGATCTGAAATCACTGAGACAGGTAACTATGTGGGTTATTTAAAACTGTTGATTTAAGATGAAGACAGCCACATAAAATATATCCAGTCTGAATATGAAATGTAAGTCAGCTGATAGGAAAGCCCGAATTACAAGTGTCTTAGCAAAGAGAAAGACATAAGGAACACTTGGAAAAACATAAGACTAAATGTAAGATTAAAAAGAACTCTTGGAAAGCATGGCCTGAGGTTCTGCTGTGTGAGAACAGTGTGTGACAGCTCTTGAGAAGAGGTAAGTCAACAGGAGCTACACTCTCGTGTGAGTAAATTTCTCACACATCACATTGTCTCTTAGTCAATTCTCTCTACTCCCAGTCTTCCTAACAGGGGACTTTGAGCAAGTTAATCTCAATCTAGTGTGCCCATCTGTCTGAAGAGGATGGCAGTATATTTTTCTATCTGGGACATTGGTTACTTTCTGTTTGAAAATGCATTAGTAGAGTGCCTGCATTTTCTCAGGACCTGAGAGATCACATTTTTTTTGTAGGGAAATACATGACACCCTCAGAGACTGATCCAGTACCTAAAAAATATCAAGCTTTCTTCAGGTCTGTTTAACAGCTATGGGCTGGATTTGAATCACAAAACACTTTTGACTAGTTTACCCCTGTTGGGATATATGTGTGGAAATAATGGAATTGCCAGTACTTGCACAAGACTGAACGCAATATTTGTAAAACACACATACGCACACATACACACATGCACACACATGTTATAAAGAATGCTTTATGTTGCAGAATTACATAACTTGAGAGAGATCCATAATTTCTCTCATCCTACTTGCTTCTCTTCCCCCACACCAGCTCTAAATTTATAACTCTTAGTAGTTGGGTGTGTCTTTGGGGGCCAGTTTGGATCCTTCAAGTAGAAGACAGCAAGGCAGAAACAGATGTGCAGGAGATCTTTTGGGAAAGCATTGTGAAGTATAAAGGGAAGAGGGAGCAGGAATAGGCAGAGAGCACCTCCAAACCCACTGCAGGTCTGAGCCCTGTGAAAGGGGATAGGGAAGAAGAAAGATCGGCAAGGAAGAGCTTCCAGCTGCAGTGCAGCTCTGAGAAAGTTCCAGCCAGTGATGGGGAGGCTTTGATCAAAGGTTGTCTATTAGAGGAGCCCCGTGTCGGGTGGGGAAGACTTGGTTTGATATTTGATGGCAGCAGCCAGGGGGGACTGTGGGCTTGGGTGTGAATGTGCAGTGGATCCAAAGGTGTGGCAATGGAGGCTGTCAGGAAGCTATGCAGTAGGTTCCTGCGAAGGGAGCTCTGAGTGGCATAGCTGTACGGTTGCCACACTTCTCTTCTAGAGGTGGTTTTCTGCACACGCTCTTCTGAAACTTGCTTTTTCTTTCAATATTTTTTGGACATTCTTCCATGTCAACACATGATTCTAGCTCATCCTTTTTAACAGCTTGATAATATTCTTTCGTAGAAATGCACCATAATTAAATTTTCTACTTTCTTTGGATGGATATTTAGATTGTTTTAATTTTTTTCCTCAATAAAAACAATGTTACAATGAACAGAGGACAAAATCCCAGAAATAGTATTTCTGCCTCAAAGATAATGCATACTAAAATTTTAATAGATATTGCCAAATTGACCTTGTTAAAGTTGTGCTTTTTGACCATCGGTGAGTAGCAATGCCTACTTTTTCAAACTCTTACCCGTGCTAGGTATTAAGACCTTTTTAAGCTTTGCCAATTGGACACCACACAGACACACACAGAGATATACACAGCTACTGCTTTAATTTGTGTGTATTTAATTATTAGTGATAGTGTCCAGTTTTTCTTTTTTCTTTTTGGTTATTGATATTTCTTTCTTTTCTGTGAATTACATAATCATGTCATTTGCCAGTTTTTCTATAGAGTTTCTTGTCTTTTTCTTATTGATTTCTAAGATCTCTATATATATTAGGGATAGTAACCTTTTGACATAAGTATTGAAACTGTTGTTCCCAGTTTGGTTTTGGACCTATTATATTACCAAAAATTTTCAATATTCATTTGATTGGTATAACAGTCTTTACCTTTTTTTGCTTCTGGTTTCGTATCATGCTTGGACAGATTATACAAATATTCACCTATGTTTTATTCTAGTAATCTTTTTCTTCCATTTTTACTGAGATATAATTGACATACAACACTGTGTAAGTTTCGGGTGTACACATAATGATTTAACTTACATACATCATGAAGTGATGATTACAGTAAGTTTAGTGAACATCCATCATCTCATATAAATACATAATTAAAGAAATAGAGAAAATATCTTCCTTGTGATGAAAACTCTTAGGATTTACTCTCTTAATAACTCTCATATGTAACGTACATCACCATTAATTAACTTTATCATGCTGCACATTACATCCCTCATATTTATTTGTCTCAGAACTAGAAGTTTGTACCTTTTGCCTGCCTTCCTCCAATTCCCCCTCCCCCTACTCCCTGCCTCTGGTAGCTACAAATCTGATCTCTTTTTCTAATAGTTTGTTTTTGAAGTGTCATCGACCTACAACATTATGTTAGTTCCTAATACACAACATGGTGATTCAGTATTTCTATACATTTCCAATGATCGCCATAAGTCTAGTCATCTGTCACCATACAAAGATATTACATAGTTATTGACTATATTCCCCACACTGTACATTTCATACCTGTGACTCATTTATTTTGTAATTGAAAGTTTATATACCTTAATCTCCCTCCCCTATTTCTCTCCTCCCCCCAACCCCGCCCCTCTGGCAACCACCTATTTGTTCTCTCTATCTACAACTTTGTTTCTGTTTAGTTATATTTGTTCATTTATTATAGTTTTTAGATTCCACATTATAGGTGAAATTACGTGGTATTTGTCTTTCTCTCTCTGACTTATTTCACTTATCATAACCACCTTTAGGTCCATTCATGTTGTTGCAAATGCCAAGATTGAATTCTTTTTTATGGCTAAGTAATATTCCATTGTGTACATATGCCACATCTTCTTTATCCATTTATCTTTTGATGGGCACAGGGGTTGCTTCCATATCTTGACAATTGTAAATAATGCTGCAATGAACATAGGGGTGCATACATCTTTTAAAATTAGTGTTTTCATTTGTTTCAGATAAATACCCAGAAGTGGAATTACTGGATCATATGGAGTTCTATTTTTAATTTTTTGAGGAACCTCCAAACTATTTTCCATAGTGGCTGCACCAATTTACATTCCCATCAACAATGCAAGAGGGTTCCCTTTTCTTCACATCCTTGTCAGCATTTGCTATTTGTTGTATTTTGATGGTAGCTGTTCTGACAGGTGTGAGGTGATAACTCACTGTGGTTTTGGTTTGCATTTCCCCGATAATTAGTGATGTTGAGCATCTTTTCATGTGCCTGTTGGCCATCCGTATGTCTTCTTTGGAAAAATGTCTGTTCAGGCCCTCTGACCATTTTTTAATTGGGTTGTTTGTTTTTTTGATGTTGAGTTTTATGAGTTCTCTGTTTATTCTAGTAAAGCTAATGGTCTTGCATTTACATCTTTGTTCATCTGGATTTTATTTTGTTGAAGGAAATGAAGCAGTAGCAATAATGATCAAATTAACATTAATTGGATTTACTGTGTGTATGTTCTCATAATCTTATTTGATCCTCATGGCAATCCTATGAGGTAGGTTATTTATTCTCATTTTACAGAAAAGAAAATCGAAGCCTAAATGGTTTAAGTAACTTGTCTATAGTCATATAGTTATTAAGTGCCAGGGGGGGATTAGACCCTAAGTAGTCTTATGTCAGAGCAGCTGTACATAACTGTTACAGCTTCCTTTTCCCATACGTGTCTGGGTTGGTACATTGTTCCAGTACCATTTGGGTGAATAATGTATCTTTTCTCAAATGAAGTATCACCTTTAGCATTTACTAAATGCCTACATATTCTTTGGGTCCAGAATATTCCTTGGATCCAGGTTTTCCAGTTCTTTCTTTGACTTCACATACAACTTAGAGACTCAACTTTACTCCTATCTGGAATCACAGATTCCAAGAATCATTAACTAAACATTGCTTAAAAAAAGAAGATGAGCTGTGAGTCAGTTCAGTCTCATAAATCAGGATTGACCTTACAAAACTAGTAGAAACACTTAAGTGGGTAGGTTTAGAGGGCGGGGAAGAAGTGCTTGAACCTTGCGCCTGCCTCCGAGTGATGGATACTTAAGGAGGAAGGGGTGGTGGAATTGGGGTGAAACCTTGTGGGTAATCAATCCTATGCTGTAACGGTGGAGGCCCTTTCAAAGGGGCGCCGAAAGACAAATGGCAGGGCTCTTAAAAAAAAAAAAGAACAGAACCTGGAAGATGTGGGCATCCTCCATGAAGTGGCATGCAACTCTTTGTACTGCCACATAGAGCTCTTTCGCAAGGTACACACACGGATCCCGTGTCCTACTTGAACAGCTTCTTCTTTAAAATAGTATTTGCATATGACATCATTGGGGCACCCAGCCAATTTTGAAGAGTTTGGAAACACACTCATGTTCTTGGGAAGCAAGTGATCGATTAAGCTGCTTCCCATGGGGATTATTTGCGGTGGGGAAACTTCTCAGGAATAAATATTTCAGTAATGACAGAACAAGAAGTACTGGTGAAGAGGGGCAGATTTTTCAAAAGCTCTGTTTTCATTACACATGTAGTTTTTATTACACATGTAGTAGATATTTGAATATCCCTCAAGTGTAGTATTACACATGAGGGATATTCAAAGGCATCTTCTTTTTGCAGAGACAAGATTTGAATGAGAAGTTCTACGAAAGGAGTGGGTAATTTTTCTTTCCTTTCCTCCCTTTTTCCTCCAGAGAAGGAATGTCAGTGAAAGACTATGAATTCGGCAACATTTGGCAACAGAAAATGTAGAAGGGCCTGAAAAAGAATCTATTTTAATTAAAATAAAATTGAGGGCTTCCCTGGTGGCGCGGTGGTTGAGAGTCCGCCTGCCGATGCGGGGGACACGGGTTCGTGCCCCGGTCCGGGAAGATCCTACATGCCGCGGAGCGGCTGGGCCCGTGAGCCATGGCCGCTGAGCCTGCGCGTCCGGAGCTTGTGCTCCGCAACGGGAGAGGCCACAACAGTGAGAGGCCCGCGTACCGCCAAAATAAATAAATAAATAAATAAAAAATAAAATTGAAAGCAAGGAAGAGAGAATGCAAGAAAATTGGTACAAGTTTTTGTTCGTTTACTGGATATTGACTGGGTAGCAACTGCGTTCTGGTACTGTGACAGACGTGGGGAGTAAGATGTAGACCTGTCCTCAAGCAGCTCATAGTCTGGGTAGGAAAAATGGAGATCTGAAAAATAAAAATCAAGAACAGATTTTGTCTGGATTTGTTAATCCCATAATCCTAATAACAGATACAAACTACTATATATAAAATAGATAAGCAACAAGGAATTACTGTGTAGCCTAGGAAACTATATTCAATATCTTGTAATAACCTATAATAGAAAATAGTCTCTCTCTATATATATACACACACACACATAAACTTACTGTATGCCTGAAACTAACACAATATTGTAAATCAACTGCACTTCTTCTTTTCTTTTTGGCCGCACTGTGCACCTTGTGGGAATCTTAGTTTGCCGACCAGGGATTGAACCTGAGCCCCGGCAGTGAGAGTGCTGAGTCCTAACCACTGGACCGCCAGGGAATTCCCTCAACTATACCTCAATTTTAAAACACTGGGGGAAATTTTTTTTTAAAAGAGAGAGAACAGATTTGGGAAAGGACAATGTCATGCGGATGGGGCAGGAAAGTATTTTCCCTTTCTGAATTCTGCCACTCCGTACTTCCCAGACTTCCTTTTCTTACTGGAAAGTGGACGTGGCAATGCTCCTTGCTCGCGGTCGTGGAGAGAGAAAGCCTGTTGAATGAACGGGAGAGCTGGGTAGCCTCTCTCGGCTCAGAAGCAGAGCTTCGGAGGAAAAACCAAACCCTGCCTGGTGCACCCTGAGCATCTGTAGGGGAACGTGCCAGCAGCCGCCTGATGCTGAGGGACTCACCAGCCCTCATCCTTGAGGTGATGGGGGAAAGCCTGGCCTCATCTTGGATTTTCATTTTGATCTGCATGAGGGGGAGTACTGTAGGGTGTAGAGCACCCCAGAGCTGTGTGCTCGGACCTCTTTCTCTTTTCTGTCTGTACGCCCTCTTGGAGATCTTTCAGTCCTGTGGCTTTAATACTATTTGTATGCACCAAGCATGCCTGGAGTTATACCCCCAGCCACGACCCCTCCCATGGCCCCTCCACATGATGTATCCAGCTAGCTACTTGACATCTCCACTTGGATATCAAGTGAGCATTTCAGATTGAGATGTCGCAGGTTGGGTCCTTGATACAGCCCACTAGATCATTCTTCTGCTTCTCCATGAATGGTGATTCCACTTTCCCAGGGACTCAGGCCAAAATTCTTGGAGCCATCCACGATGTCTCACTTTGTCACCACCCCGCACACCCTGCCAGCTCTATCTTTAAAATCTCTCCCATTTCATCACCGTTCCCATGGCCACTGCCGTGCCCCCCGCCGGGTCTAAGCCAGCATCAGTCTCCCCTGGACCATGGCCGTGACCTCCACCTGCACTCCCTCATGCTACTCTTGCCCCCTTCAATGTCTTCAATACGGGGTCCTTCCTGTACAACATAAGGTAGACCGTGTTACTCCTTTGTTTAAAACTACCCAGTGGCTCCCATCTCAGAGTAGAAGCCGACGTCTCTAAAACGTTTTCCCTGTCTGCTCTGCCTCGCCGCATGCCCTGTGATGGCCCCGGTCGCTCACCTCCTCGCCCGTGCCAACACCCTGCTCCGTGTTGTTCCTTGACTATATGCCCAGCGCTCTGCCACCTCAGGATCTCTGCACAGGTCACTCCCTCACCTCCAGGCTTTTCACTCTGTTACTGGGGGTCTCACAGGGAAATAGCTGATGCACTCAGAGTCCGATAACTCGAGGAGGATTGACGTCGGAGGCGTGGAGGGGAACCACGTGGGCTGTGCAGCAGTCACCTGGGGCTTGGAAGAAGCTGGCCCAGAGCCCTTGGTGTCTGTGTTTTTCCAGCAGCATCAGGCTCTGTGCCTACAGGAAGTCTGTTCATAGGGCATTTCCCAAAGTGAGTTCCACAGGGGTCTCTGGGAGGTTCTCCCATCTGCTGACTCTTGTTCTGCAGGTTTTGATGAACTGTTTTGATTTTAGGATTTCAGACAAGGCTAGGACTCGTAGTCCTTCTGCAAAAGGTCCTGAGGTGGTCTGGAGCCTGAAGTGTCGGGATGGTGGCTGCCCGGTCACAACACTGGAAATAAGCACTTTGCTCTGTGCAGGCAGTGACCACTGGGTCACGGCTACCACCTGTCCAGCATGTGTAAAACCATGCCCATCAGAACCGATGAAGGGAGAACCAGGAAATCTAAGTGGCTGCTGGAATGAAGGTCCTCAGCTTCACAACCTGCCTTGTGTGAGATGGTGGGAAAGGGCAGGGATTCAGACAGGATTGTCCTGGTGATTCTCAAAGACTGTCCTGAGATACTCAGACCTTAGAAGTACCTCCCTTGTAAATACTCTTATCTTTCAGTTTTGTTATATGACAACTTGTATTCTTTAGTTTCTAGTTACCTTTAATTGGTAGGCGGCCTCTAACTTCTAGTTTTAAGTTTCTCTGCCCCACGACTTGTTTAATTTTTGTGACATGTAAAATATTTGATTTACTAAAACTCCGCCTTTTTACAAACATCTTAAATAGCCCTTTCGTGCAGAGGACACGAGGCAGCGTGCATCTCACCCCCGGAATCACCTGCTTTTTTTTTTTTTAATTGGGGTATAGTTGTTTTACAATGTTGTGTTAGTTTCTACTATACAGCGAAGTGAATCGGCCATATGTACACATATATCCCCTCTTTTTTTGATTTCCTGGAATCACCTGCTTTTGAATTGTAGGGATGAGCTCTCCTCATGGTGGTGGCTCCTGTGTTCCTTGGGTGACATAAGTGCCAGGAGGATGGGACCCTGTGCCGTAGACCAGGATTGGATGGATATTTGAATGAACAGTGAGTGTCAGACACTTCACTGTGCCATTTTCCTTTGCCTCCCCTTTGGTTCTCAGCAGAAGATCTTTTCTCTTGAGTCAGTTTTCCCCCCGCTTTGATATGCAATTGTAATAGGAACCTATCTGAAGTTGCCAGTAGAGACTTCAGTGCGGTATGGTTGACCTGTTGCCAAAAATTGAAGTAGTAGAAAGCAGTGCTTAAAGAATCAGGAAGTAAAGCTGTCACTTGAAGACTTGTGCTCCTACGTAAGCAGGTTTGACCACCCCAAAGTAATTGAATGGTTTGGTTTACCCTCTTCCTGTCTTCACTGTCGTCCCCATTTCTTGTAAAATGCCATTTAAAGGAAATAAATGGAGGGTGTGGGCAGTGAAAATGAATGATCTGGTTCATGGAATTTTGAGCTTTTGATGAAGCCCAAGGGGACTAGATGGGGGCAAAAGATGACTTTGAATTTTTCTTTGCTTCTCTCCATGATAAGTCAGAGTTTGAAGTAGAAAAGTGAAATGCAGTACTTCCCCTGACTAAACGTTTCTTATGAAATGAACATATTAGCCTCCTTGAGGCCATCCAGGCTTATTCTGTGTGCCCTCGGATTGTCCAATGGTCTGAGGACCTGATGAGTCAGTGAAGCTCTTTGACCTGTAGTTCACAACCCTATTCTAAGACAAGGAAAACCGGAAATTATCTTGAACAATGAAACTCTGCATGTCTTCGTCGGTGCCAAGTGCTCATTTCTCTCAGGTGACATTTTAAGGAGGGAGACAGGGCAGCGTGGCGATGACTCCCCCATGAGGAATTCATTCAGATGTAGCTCTTCTGAGACTGTGACCGTTTTTTAATATTTAACTCTTGTTTCTCTGCTTTATCTTTCTTCACCAACCTTTGCTGGGTTTGAAGACATTGGTGGATCGTTATCTATTGCCACAGACTCAGCGGCACATCTGGGAACAGCTGCTCTGGGCTGGGGCATGGCCGGCTGCTGGCTGACCGAGGCTGGCCCCTGCTGGAGCCACTCAGGGGCTCCGCTCTGCCTCAGGTTTCTTGTCCTCCTCCTGGGTCTAACAGAATAGCCCAGAAATGCTCTTTTCATGCCAAAGGTGGAAACACAAAAGAGCAAGCAGAAATACATAAAGTCTCTTGAGGCCTAGGCTCCAAGCTGGCATACCATCACTTCTGCCTCATTTACGGGCCAAAGCAAGTCAGATGGAGCAGGGAGATTGCCTCACTGTGGGGCGAGGGGGGACTCCAAATTCACAGTGACGGGGGTATGGACATGAGGGGGAGAGAAGAGCGGGAACCTTAATGCCATCGTCTTCCGCAGTTGGTTCAAAGAAACTTGCTCACAGCTAAAATTAAATAAAATTTCCCTTCTTTGCAATTTATCTTTTTCAGAAAACCAGAACCTATGGCTCTCTTTGCAGTTTTTCAGACAACATTCCTCTTGGCATTGCTGTCCTTGAGAACTTACGAAAGTGAAGGTAAGAAGTGGAAAGAACAGTAAAAAAAAAAAAAAAAATCACCTAGGGGAAAAAAAACAAGGTGACAGGTACTTTGGAGAAAAATCAACAGGTCATTTTTCTTTGAAAATTACTTGAAATTGGTAAGTAGCAGTGATTACCTTAGTCATGAGCTTCCTCATCTTGATGGCTCATTTTAGTAAGCTATACCTTAACCTTGATTTCCCGGTCAGTGGAGTAAACTATACCTTAACCTTGATTTCCCGGTCAGTGGAGTAAGCTATACCTTAACCTTGATTTCCTGGTCAGTGGAGTAAGCTATACCTTAACCTTGATTTCCTGGTCAATGGAGTAAGCTATACCTTAACCTTCATTTCCCAGTCAATGGTAACTTGTCAGTGAATCTAATCCCAGAGAATGTCATGATCAATATATGGTCCATGGCCATTGCCAGAGGAGTTCCTTCTAAACTTGCTGGGTAGAGATGGGTTATGTGTCCAGTGTCGGCTGCAAGGTTAGAGCAAGCTGGGCTGTGCCACAGCTGCGTTCGTTGAGAGGCTGTTACCTGCAAGATAATATGCTAAGTGCTGAAATGCTGTTTATGGGTAAAGAAATAGTATTTGTCTCTTAGCTACTCGCACAGCGAAGGTATTTGGCCATAAATCAACTTTGTAAATAAAGTCAGTAAGAATTCAACACCATTAAAATGTTTATGCGTATTTTATCACTTTGAGCCAGTTTGAAGACAGATTCAAACTTGAGAGAGTTTCTATGGGTGTATAAAGTTTGTGTTGCCTTTACCTGTATTTTATAAAGCTTTACCTTTTCCTCTTTCTGCATTTATTCTTTGCTGTATACTCCCTTTGTAACAGAGGGTACAGGCATATGCTCTTAGTAATTACTCACACAATTCCTGTCCATGGATTCATGAAAATGATGTTTGCAAGAAATGTCCATAGAAGTTATCCATTTCCCTTGAAACTCTGTGATAGGCTATTTGGAAATAAAAGGAAGATTTTGTTCTGGTAAGAGCTCAATTCTCCGTCTGATATTCTTGAGGTCTGGGTTTGGTTTTTTATGAGGTTCAGGGCACATGAGAAGGTGCTACTTTTATGGGTTCTTAAAAATCACAGTTTGATTGTTGGTTTCTTCCATAATCTGGAGCTGAAAGGTGGAAATTAGGAGGACTCCTCTTTTGTAGTATCGATACCCCTCACTCCATCGATCTTACTTGCTAAAATCTAGGCATGACACACTGGGGCTGAGTGGGTGGTCTGTACCATAAGAATGTCTGGGCTCAGTTAGAGCTCCTGATTCCCAGACAGACCCAGGGCCCCAACTCCAGGCTCTCCAGAGAAGCCAGGTGTTTAACCCAGGTGTTTAACCCTAAGCTTTTGGCCCCGCTCACTTCCCTAGTGAAGTCTCCGTATCTGATCTGACAACAGTTTACTGTGAGCCTTCTACTTACAAGGGACTCTGCTCTCAGGGCAAGCTCTGTTGCTCACCCTTTCAGCTTCCTTTATTTAGATCCGACTTGCATTTACCTGTTTTTCTCTCCACCAGTCTTTGTTTCTGCTTCCAGCTTTCTCAGCTAAGCATACCCGCTTTGCGAAGTGATCCTGCTTTGTCCTCACCCTAACTGCTTGGATTTCTTGTCTCGATTTCTGCTGCATCTGACCCAGTACCTACTAAATGTCCACTCACACCACTGGGCTTCTCACTCAATCACTCAGCCAGGCTCAGGCCTGAGACTCCCTTTCAGGTAACCTAGCTTCTCCTGTCCAATGAGACAGAGCCCAGGCTCACTTCCTGTCGGCCCTGGGCTCACTCTCCATCAGCCAGAGATCATGACTAGCATTTGGATGTATTTTCTTCCAGTCTCTTGTGCGCATGTTTGCACAGACAGAGAAAGAGATATAAACGTGTAGGGTTTTTTTAATAGAGGTAAAATTATACTATATGTACACCGGGAGTATTTATACTATACATACTTTAATAAGTGTATATAGTATAAAGTTTATATATAAAGTATACTTGTTGAAGTATAACTAGTGTAAAGTATACATACTTATCACAGTATATATAGTATAAAGTATATATATTATATGTAATATAAATATATATACTAGGAAGTTATACTATATATACTTATTAAAGTGTATACAGGTAAATTATTAAACAAGTGAAGTATATATACTTTAATAAGTTTACTTTTGTATATACTTATCAAAATAATTAATACAATATATGACGAGAGTTTTTACCTTTGATGTTAAAAGTTTTTCTAGAAATAACATATTTAATGGCTGCATGGTATCCCATCTTACGAATGGGCCATGGTTTATTTCCTTAAAGAGTGTTGTTGGGACCAGACAGAGAAACAGGTTGGGGAAAATAGGAGGACAGTCTGTGACTAGAGCTAGGTCTGTCTGATTCCAAGCCTGCCCTTTTTGGCCACACGCCAGTACAGCGTTATAAATTAAAGAGTTGGGCCAAGAGCCCTGGGTTCTGGTTGGGTTGTGTGGCCTTGGGAAAGTCACTCCCCTTTTCTTAGTTTCAGTTTCCTCATCCTCAATTTCCTTTATCTCTCTGACTTTCCCTTGGCATTGCCTGCTATTTCCCAAGGATGTTCTAAATTGCTTTCCACCCAGTTATTTCTGACTGCTGTCTCTCGAGTACCTGAGTCACTCAACACTCACCAAGAGCATGTGTCAGTACAAAGAATTCCCCTTTTGTCTAAAGCATCATATGGCAGCCTTCTAGAGCTTCCAGAAGTAAAGTTGATACTTGTAGGTGACTCACTCATTCAGCAACCAGCCACGGAGTTTCTATACCGTGAGAGGTATGTTACGGTCTTGGTTCCAGCGTGCTGAGTAAGACTCAGTCCCACCCATGTTCAGCTCACAGTCTGCGGAGAGACAAACACAGAACAGGCTATGACGGCACGCTGAGATCAGGCCTCACACGCTGGGTGGGAAAAGCAGCCCTGGGGAGAAGAGAGTGCCAGGAAGGACGAATTATTAGTGAGGCGCTGCTGGTCAGGCAGGCACTTGATAT
The DNA here is from genome assembly GCF_949987515.2 of Delphinus delphis. Classification (NCBI taxonomy): domain Eukaryota; kingdom Metazoa; phylum Chordata; class Mammalia; order Artiodactyla; family Delphinidae; genus Delphinus; species Delphinus delphis. The sequence continues at coordinate 141,074,340 of NC_082685.1, read as the reverse complement.
CATGATGATGCTGGATCTCTGTCATTTGAGATCCGCATCTGCTGTGGGTAAGACGTCATGCCAAGTTCTGGGGACAAGAGTTCGTTCAAAGGTGCATAAGCCTCTGCCTCTGTCCTCCAGGAAATTTGAATCTAGAGTGAGACTGACAGCAACGAACAACCATACAGGCAAGATGAAATGAGGGCTAGGAAAGGTGGGGTGACTCTGCATGCACCCTGCTTCCCTGGTGCTGATGGCTACACGGCTACTAAAACAACCTCCCCCCCGTTCCATAAGGGATCTGCCCTTTCATCTCTCCCCATCTCCCTCTAGTTCACTGTATTAGGCTTGGAAGACACAGGTTTAGAGAGAGAATGAATAACAGCTGTTGCCTCTAACTAGAGAATTGAGACATTTTATTCACAAAGGAGATAAAACCTCTAGCCAAATAACAATAGAATATGACCACCATGTTTGGGCTTTGAGCATTCAGGAATTCCAACTTACTTCATTTACCTTTGAGTGAATAGGGCCTGATACATGATTCACTCTGCCCAAACTCGTTAAGAATCAGAATGCCAATTTATTAACTTCCAGTGGGGAATAAAACTGGAAAGATAACTGGGGCTCAGCCTTTTGGTGTAAATTTAGAAGACTAAATTATGCATTCTGCAGTGTCATTGTAGTGAAGTGAACCAGATATCTTAATATTTCTTTTAAAATCTAGCATATTAAGCTCAATATAAAAAAAACCAAACAACCCAATCCAAAAATGGGCAGAAGATCTAAATAAACATTTCTCCAAAGAAGACTACAGATTGCCAACAAACACACAAAAGGATGCTCAACATCACTAATTATCAGAGAAATGCAAATCAAAACTACAATGAGGTATCACTTCACACAGGTCAGAATGGCCATCATCAAAAAGTCTACAAACAATAAATGCTGGAGAGGGTGTGGAGAAAAGGGAACCCTCTTGCACTGTTGGTGGGAATATAAATTGATACAGCCACTGTGGAGAACAGTATGGAGGTTCCTTAAAAAACTAAAAATAGAATTACCATATGACCCAGCAATCCCACTACTGGGCATAAACCCAGAGAAAACCATAATTCAAAAAGAGTCATGGACCACAATGTTCATTGCAGCACTATTTGCAATAGCCAGGACATGGAAGCAACCTAAGTGTGCATCAACAGATGAATGGATAAAGAAGATGTGGCACATATATACAACAGAATATTACTCAGCCATAAAAAGAAATGAAACTGAGTTATTTGTAGTGAGGTGGATGGACCTAGAGTGTGTCATACAGAGTGAAGTAAGTCAGAAAGAGAAAAACAAATACCATATGCTAACATATATATGGAATCTATAAAAAAGGTTCTGAAGAACCTAGGGGCAGGACAGGAATAAAGACGCAAAGGTAGAGAATGGACTTGAGGACACAGGGAGGGGGAAGGGTAAGCTGGGACGAAGTGAGAGAGTAGCATGGACATATATACACTACCAAATGTAAAATAGCTAGCTAGTGGGAAGCAGCGCATAGCACAGGGAGATCAGCTTGGTGCTTTGTGACCACCTAGAGGGGTGGGATAGGGAGGGTGGGAGGGAGACGCAAGAGGGAGGGGCTATGGAGATATATGTATACATGTAGCTGATTCACTTTGTTATACAGCAGAAACTAACACACCATTGTAAAGCAATTATACTCCAATAAAGATGTTAAAAAAAAAATCTAGGGCTTCCCTGGTGGCGCAGTGGTTGAGAGTCCGCCTGCCAATGCAGGGGACACGGGTTCGTGCCCCGGTCCGGGAAGATCCCACATGCCGCAGAGCGGCTGGGCCCGTGAGCCATGGCCGCTGAGCCTGCGCGTCCAGAGCCTGTGCTCAGCAACGGGAGAGGCCACAACAGTGAGAGGCCCGCGTACAGCAAAAAAAAAAAAAAAAAAAAAAAAAAAATCTAGCATATTATATGGTTCTGAAAGTAATACGTGTTTTCTAAAGAACATTCGCAAAGTACAGAAAAGCATAAAAAAGAAAGTTAAAATCACTCAACCTCACCATCCAGAAATGACTGTTAACATGTTAGTTTTACTTCTCTTTATAGCTTTTTAAAAATAATATAAGTACTTTAAAAAATATAAAATGGAGTGCATAGTTCAACATGATTTTTTTAAGTGTATGGAAAAAAGTCAAGCAAAACATACATGATTTGAACTTGACAATGGAGTGAGAGTGGAGTTGGTAGGATGCTGGGGATTCAATTTCTGTATTATTTGAACATTTTTATCATGATCATGTATATTTTAAAAATAATTTTTATTGAGGTGAAGTTCATGTAACAAAACTAATCAGTTTATGGTTAAAGTGGACAAATCAGTGACATTTAGTACATTGAATATGTTTTGCAATTACCACCTCTATATAGTTCCAAAACGTTTTTATTATCCCCAAAGGAAAGCCTGTAATCATTAAGCAATTATCCCCTATTCCTCCCTCCCTCAGCCCCTGGCAACCACCAGTCTGCTTTATCTCTCTATAGATTTATCTATTCTGAATATTTCATATGAAGTGAATCATACTATGTATATGAGACCTTTTTTTTTTTTTTTCTTCTTTTTTTTTCTTTTTTTTGCGGTACGTGGGCCTCTCACTATTGTGGCCTCTCCCGCTGCGGAGCACAGGCTCCGGACGCGCAGGCTCAGTGGCCGTGGCTCACGGGCCCAGCTGCTCAGCGGCACGTGGGATCTTCCCGGACCAGGGCACGAACCCGTGTCCCCTGCATCGTCAGGCGGACTCTCAACCACTGCGCCACCAGGGAAGCCCTGATATATGAGACCTTTTATATCTGTCTTCTTTCACTTAGTGTAATGTTTTCAAGGCTTGCCTAATTTGTAGCATCATTCCTTATTCCATCGAATGGATATACCACACTTTGTTCATCCAGTCATCTGCTGATGGACATTTCGGTTGTTGCCACCGTTTGGCTATTGTGAATAGTGCTGCTACAAACATTTGTGTACGAGTATTTGAGTCTCTACTTTCAATTCTTTGGGATATATACCTAGGAATGGAATTGTTGGGTCATATGGTGATTTTAACTCTTTGAGGAACTTCCAAAATGTTTTCTACGGTGCTAAAGCCATTTTACGTCCCCACCAGCAATGTACAAAGGTTCTAATTTCTCAACATCCTCACAATGCTTATTTCCATTTTTAAAATTATAGCCATCCTGTGAGTGTAAGATAGTATCTCATTATGGTTTTGATTTGCGTTTCCTTAATGACTAATGATGTTGAGCATCTTTTCATGTGCTCTTTCATCATTTGTACATCTTCTTTGGAGAAATGCCCATTCAAGTCATTTGCCCATTTTTTAAACTGAGTTGTTTGTCTTTTAGTTGTTGAGTTGTAAGAGTTCTTTATATATTCTGGATGCTAGATAAGTGATTTGCAAATATTTTCTCCCATTCTTAGTTTGTTTTTCTCTTTCTTGACAAGGTCCTTTGATGCACAAAAGTTTTACATTTTGATGGAGTTCAATTTATCTATTTTTTTCTTTTTTGGCTCATGCTTTCCTGTCATATCTAAAGACCCACTGCCAACGCCAAGGTCATGGGAGTCCATACTGAGATTTTAATTCGTACTCTAGCCATCCCCAGCACCACATTTACAAAATATTACAAAGGATGGGTATATTTTTGGGAAGATAGTCATTGATGGCTAATAACTTGGGTTTTATGGACACTCTTGTTAACCTAACTTCCATAGAATGAATTTTCTGAGATTTTTTAAAATAAATTCTGAGGCTGATGCTTTACTTGGATTGTGAACCTGTCTACCATGTGGACCATTCACATGAAAAGCTTCATGCTTATATCTATCAGGAATGCGTCTCAGCTTATCTGGCTGGGTCCAGAGCCCCGTCCTTTTCATCTGTATCCTGAGTTTGGCAGGACATGGTGGGAGCCATGCAGCATACTTCTCAGACATTCCATTCCATGTGACCTTTGACTGGGCAGGATGCTCCTGCCTTAACAGTTGGCGGGCAGTGCAATAAAGGGGAGCAAGGTTTTGGTATTAGAGAGATCTATACTTAAATCCCATATAGCTTTGTGTAAATCATTTAAGCTTACTGAACTTCAGTTTCCCCATCTATAAAAAATTACTGTCTGAGTTTTACAGTGGGCATGACACGAGACAACGTGTGTAAAGCACCTAGCACTGTGCCTGGTAAAGAGTACGTGTCCAATCTTGTTGTCGCTGTTATTTTTACCTCTCTGTGAGAAAAATAGCACATGTAGAATGGCAGTTGGGAACATTTTTTTCCAGTATTAGAGATTCTTTCCATTTTTATTCTCAAAAGAACATACTCTCTTGCCTTTTAAACTAGGTGCCAGAGGGTCTCAGATCACTAGGGGAAACCCCCAAAGAACTAGAAAAATGAATGCTGAAAAGATGGAATGTGCTCCACCATGGACCGTCAATTATCAGTTGTTTTTTTCCCTACAGTCTTAATCTTTTCAGTACCTTTGCACCATTCCCAGTTCACTTTAGACTCCCTCAGAAGGGAGTGAAACCAGTTGATTCGGCAATACACAATTCCTTTTGAATCTGCACAGCATTTCCTCTGCTTATGTAAAAAGTGGTGCTTTGTTCTTCTCCAGGAATTAGCAGCGATCTCACTCACTCCATCAGGCCCCATCCTCTCTCTGGGCTGTTTCCTAGCTCACTGACCTCGGCAAATCTGTTTCGTGTTTGAATCTCTACTCTTTGACAGACTCTATCACACCACTAAATATTCTAAACTTGCAATGACTCATTACTTCTTACGAGTCTGTTGTGTCTCTCCAGCTAGGTTCCTTCCTTGAGCTAGAAACCTTGTCACAATTATTTTACTTCACACTAAGTGCCTAGTCTCATCCGAAGAGTCCAGTGAATTCTTGCCAGAGGTGTTTTAAGTTCAGTGCGTTGAGATTTAAGCAATAATATCTAGAGATGGAACTTGCTGTCACTTTATAGCTACTTAATAAACTATGAAATGTTGACTTCCAAAAAGAAAACTCTCATTTTAGATGTCCTCTTATAGCAGATTTATAGCAAAAAGTCCTCTTGAAATGAAATTTATAGCAAAATGTCCTCTTTCTTTATTCAGCCTTATTACAAATTTCTGAACCATTTAGATTGTTCAATAGAGTATCCTTTTGTCTTGTGAAACTGTTTATCAATTTATTAATTTGCTGTGTATCATTGAGCAAGTCATTTCATTCATCTAGGTCTTAATTTCTTTATCTGCTGAGTGATTTCTGAATTCGCTCCAGGTTTTCAAAGTGTCTAATTCTAGAATGTATATGTGAGCAATAATTTCTACAGCTAAATGATGATATTGAACAGTTTAATTATCTGTGACTATTCAATCATACTCCTAGTAAATGTTATTTCATATCTTGTTTTGGCTTTTCAGTCTTATCTGAACCTTTACCATTAACTCCTGGATCGCTGAAAGTTTCTGTCAATTCTACGTGTCAGTGTTTGCGTTTACAATGGACTGTCCACAGCCTCGCTTATCATCAGGAATTGAAAATGGTTTTTCAGATACAGATCAGTAGATTTAAAACATCCAATGTCATCTGGGTGGTAAGTATTTTCCTTTTTGGCTCAATATTTAAAAAATCCTTTTCTGACACTGTGTTTTATCTTTTATAACATCCCTCCAAATCCCAATATGGAAATATTTGGGCAACTCAGAATACTTGTCCTAAATAATCACATTTCTGTGTTTTTAGTTAAGAGGGTCCCGGACAGGGCTTCCCTGGTGGCGCAGTGGTTGAGAGTCCACCTGCCGATGCAGGGGAAACGGGTTCGTGCCCTGGTCCGGGAAGATCCCACATACCGCGGAGTGGCTGGGCCCATGAGCCATGGCCGCTGAGCCTGTGCATCTGGAGGCTGTGCTCCGCAACGGGAGAGGCCACAACAGTGAGAGGCCAGCGTACAGCAAAAAAAAAAAAAAGAGGGTCCCGGACAAAGTAACATGACAATTTTGGTTTGGTAGGTTGGATGGGCTGTGCTACGAATCAGATCATTCTCTCACTTCTGCTCTGTTCCCTGTGGAAGCTGTTGGGGTCTGTCCTGGTGAATACTGGATTCCAAAAATCCATGAAGGTCAATCACCTTATTCCTCTTCCTTCTTCCTTCCCTGTCCACCAGAGATCTTCGTAAATCAGATGTAAGAGCCTGGCAACATTTTTCATGCCACTGTGGCTCGCAGGCAGTTTCTTTACTAATGCTATGCTGGGATGCAAGGAATAAACCATTCTAGCATTTTCTGCCCTAATCAGCGAAGAGGTTCTCCATGGGCCATGTTGGAGAGTAACTTACAGTGTCCTTTGTTGCCTCATATGTGGCTTTTTCTACCACAAATTAAATTAAGAAAGTCCTGAATTTCACACACTTTTTGCCTTTGAATTATTTGGGATCGATTTTTCACTTGTCTGGTTTAAATCATGGTTGTGTCTGTTTTGCCTGATGCTTCCCCATCTAGTGCATTGGGGCACTTTGGTAGTTGATTTATTTATTTTTCCTAACATCTGTATTGGAGTATAATTGCTTTACAAACTTTGGTAGTTTCTTTCAATTACCATTTATGGTGCAGGGAACCTTAATAATCTATGCCCACATCGTGATCATTTATTAGCATGGGATGTTGAAGGACAGTGAAATATTTTCCCACTGAAGGGAACAGAGAATTTGCGTTGGAGGGAAGGGCAACACAGTGCTGTGTCATTACTGGGGACCTCCATTTGCTAGTGGACGGCCACTCTCCTCTCAGGTGCTGGAGGCGTGAGTACAGGGAGCCAGGTGGTTAGTTCCTTTAGCGAAGCATAAAGGCTACTAGCTTTAAAGGCTCCAGTTACTTTCCTTATCCATCACTGCATTTGAGATCTGAGTGAGTGGCCTAATTTAAATATCATTCTGACTGTTGATTTAGGATTGATACCAGGTCTAGAATTCCGCCCCTCAAAGGGCAGCTTCCCACCATGAGAGTTGTTCAGTGTTGGGTTTTTTTTTTTTTTTTGAGGCCAAACTTAGTTTATTTGGGGTTTGTTAGTTCTGCAGGCCAGGAGACACAGATCCAAGAAGCACTTGCATTGTGTTCCCTGGTGTTCTGACTTTAAACAACAGCAATGCTTATGTACAGCTGTTCCCTCCCCACCACCAGCCCATCTTCCCACCATCCCCCTCATGCTAATAATTTTTGTATTTTCCTGTTTTTTGTATCGTTGATGGATACACTGGTTGTTGATTTGGACCCAGTACAACATCGAGCAGAGGTCATATTGAGGCTAAGAATTATCTAAGGAAAAGAAATTTGAGAGAAGAGCTGGAGGAATTCGTGGAAAACTAGCACTTAACACCGTTAGCGAAAGTAACATTAACTATAGACCAAGCTGACCCCATTCTTTATTTTTCTAAAAGACAGTTCTTTCTGCTTTCATAGTAGAGAAAATAACAATAGCAACATGTGAACAGACAGTTGTTCGTATCTGTTTACACCTTTGATTCAGGTAGTTCTCTTTTCAAGGTAAAGCCGCTGGTGAAACCTCCTTGTGTAACCTACCAAGGCTGGAGATGTTTGAGGGTAGAGTTTTGCCTTGTTGGTTATACGGTCCCCATAACACCCAGGCCAGCCTGATCCCAACAGAGGAGAAAACTAAGGCACAGAGAGGTTTGTGGTGCTGCTTTTTTTTCTTCTTCTTCTTTTTCCTGTCATTTATTCATTTGACAAAAGATGATCATACCTGCCTATGCCAGATGTCAGGAACAGGAAAAGAAAAAACACCTTTGACCTTGAATTGTTTACGGCACAGTTGAGAAAGTCCAGGACACACAGAACAACGCTAAGAGGACAATTTAAGAAAAACTGAGACGGCCTCACCCTGACCGTGTCCACACAGAGCTCTCCCTTTTCCTGCTGGGGTTGGGTAGTGGAGGACCTGCCGCACCCAGAGGAGGGAACTGCCCCTCTCAAGGCAGCTCTGTTTCTGGCTGGAGCCCCGGGCCCCCCACAGGGGTGACAGCCACATGCAGTCTTCCCAGGTCATCAGTCTCCACGTGTCCCAGAACAGACGATGCCAAGAGAAGCCCTTGTCTGAACCTCTCAGGCCTGAAATCAAGGACAGACATAAGGTCCCCCTCCAGTTAAGGGTCAGACAAAGCAGCTGAGAGAGGTCGCTTCCATCTGGACCGTGATCTCCCTTTCATAGGACAGGTCCCTGTAAGGCACCCTCACTCATGCCTCGGACTGTTTTGTTCCCAAACAAGCCACAGGAAAAGCATGTTGACCGAGGCTGTCGCAGCTGGACCAGGGACTCTGAGCTGCCTCCTGGCCGGCACTGGCCACTCAGGCTGCACTACGTGCTCTCACCCTGGCTAGGGTTCTGCCCGCAGCCTCTCCAGCCACTTGCTTTATGGTTCCATCAATGGCAGGAGAAGGCAGAGTAGAGTAGCAGCTCAAGCCTGGAAGGAGGCTTGGAGCGTGAGTCAGTGAGGGATGAGCTCACTTCTCAGGAATGAATCAGTGATCTCAGTTGGACTGCTGTGGAAATGCCAGTTTTTTGTAACATACTAATGTCTGCCAGGGCCCAATTAAACTTGCCACTTGGATGAATGAAAACATCCCAGACACAGTCATCACATTTTTAAAAGTTGCTGAATTGATGCATTCAGCGAAAAGTTTTATCTCCTCCACAACGGGCCTATAAAGACCACAAAGCACAACTTGTGGTTGGACAGAATCCACACAGAGGGTGTCTGGGAAAAGCAGAGCTCACTGCATAGTAACAAACGGAGGAAATCCTTCAGCACAGACTGTGGGCTCAGGTCCAGGCATTGTTCCAGGCATGGGGCTGTGAGTGCTGAGCAAAAATAAGGAGATGATCCCACAATGCAGAGTATCCTAGGCGTGAGGAGTGCAGGTCGCTGGCACGGGGCTGTGGGGTGAGATTAGGCCTGACCTTCTCCAGCACCTTGGAGGAAGGGCAGTTGGAGCCAAAATAGGAAAGAAGATTAGAAGCTAATTTAGCATGGAGGGTGAGGAGGAATGTCCCAGGAAGATCCAGCTGGGGTGAGCAGAGGTCCTGAGTAAAAGGGGCTGGGAGCTTTCAGGCCTGAAAGCGCGGGGCATGTGGGGCGGGCAGGACAGGGCTAGACCACACACACACCCAGGGTCATGCCCAGATGCTGTTTTATATGCAGGGAGCGGTGAGAAGCGGAGTGATGAGCTCTGATTGGAAGTCTTAAGGAAAGCTCACTGCGGCCACACAGTGGAGAGAAGTTGGGAGAACTGGAGGAGGTGAAGTGTGACCTGTTGGAATGGAAGCGAGCAGTGGGGTCGGTCCAGAGGAGAGGGGCCTGGAGTGGGTGGTGACCGTGGTGACAAGAGAAGTGGCCGAATTCCCAAGAGATGGGGGAGGCAAAATCCAGCCGGCGGCTTGTTGACATTACAGCGAGGTCACCAGGACGACAGAGTTCCTTTTATTTATTTATTTTGGTGTTGGTTCTTAAATAATAATTAAGAAAAGGTACCTGTGATCGCTCGTATTAAATAGGAAAAGTTGCATGGATCAGGACCACAGAACTTGTAGTTAAAAATGTATGTTTTGGGGCTTCCCTGGTGGTGCAGTGGTTGGGAGTCCGCCTGCCGATGCAGGGGACACGGGTTCATGCCCCGGTCCGGGAAGATCCCACATGCCGCGGAGTGGCTGGGCCCGTGAGCCATGGCCGCTGAGCCTGCGCATCCGGAGCCTGTGCTCCGCAACGGGAGAGGCCGCAACGGTGAGAGGCCCACGTACTGCAAAAAAAAAAAAAAAAAAAAAAATGTATGTTTTGTAATCTAGGGATAAAGGAATACGATAAACCGAAATAATATAAATGTTTTACAAATGGGAGTTCTGCTTAGCGTGAGAAAGGACGTGCACGACTAGAGGCCTTTCAGGTGGACGAAGTGCTTCTCCTTCCGGGGCTGTGTTTGGCTCGGCCAAGGCCGCTGTTTAAGGTTGGCGGCCTGGGGAGGGGAAGGCACAGGTGGAGGAAGGCCTCCGAGTCTGGTTGCGTGTGACGTGTGTGCCGCCCCCCTCGTCTTCACCGTAGGACTTGCCGTTGGCCCTTAGAAAAATGGATGCAGACTCAGTTTTCCCCAGGAAGGGCAAGATTTTTGTTGTCCCTGTCTCCCAGCTGTGGGTGCAGAAAGCAGGCGTCCTGGAGGGGCCCACTGAAAGCATGGGTGCCTGGAGCTGTGGTCCACGAAGAAGAATGAAGCCCAGTCCCCGCTTTCTGGGTGCCCTACTTGAGTCAGAGGCATAACCACAGATGAAATGCCACCAACTACCCCCAGTATGCAGGGGAGCTCGGGCAGAGGTGGGGATGGGAGGAAACCAGAGGAGAGAGCAAGAAAGACTTCATGAAGAAGATGGGGTATAATAGGGGCTTGAAGGTTGGGACTAATTCCCAATTCAGAGGGAGAGTTGGGGACGCGAAACCCGGAACGCCGCGTGAGCAAGTACTGTGGAGTAAAGTATACAGCTCCTCCCGAAGTGTGGGGCGGCCCACTGTGTCTGGAGACAGGAGTCCTGCAAGGGAGAGGCAGTTGGAGTCATACTGTAAATGGCCTTGGACGACAGGGTCAGGTGTAGAAGGAGCTGTTGAAGTATATTGCGTTAAAGAATGAAAATACCACTGTCTAAGAAAGATTAAGACTAAATGCTGTGCGGGAAAAGCAAATTACAGTACAACTTGGACAAGGTTCCCAAGAGCACAGTGTAGGGCGTTCCCATGAGATTGACATCTCTGGGGACTAAAGATTCTGAAGGTTGGAGCTCAAGGGAGGGGCGATGGTCCATGTGGCCACCGTATCTGAAAAGACAGGAGACAAAAACCAAAGCAATCATTGGGAGCCATCTGTTGACGTCTGGGAGACAGTGGAATTCCTGGGAACCATGAAGGACTGCCAGCTCTACTGAGATTGGGCCAACTTGATCTGATGAATATTAGAAAATTCTCATCAATCTTGCTTATTTTTAAAAGGGTGCCTCAATTAATTCTCTAGTGTGCAAGAATCTTCTTAGCACGCTCTTGTGACCAGCACTGTGTGCATACCTTCTTTCTCTGATCTTTTCCCCCAAGACTCCAGTAGCTTCTGTTTTCTCTCTCACTTGAGCCCTCTGGAATTGGAGGCCCAGAGGGGTTGGGAGCCAAGTTTTCGAAAGGCAGGAGGCCAAGGCTGGTTCTTTGCTGGGCCGTCAGAGCTTGGAAGCTGGCTGGCTGAGAACAGACTGCATTTGTCCATATCCTGGAGTTACAGTGGACTCTTAGGTGTGTGCTTTGGGCTAAGTCCAGCCAAGCCATTTCCCGGGACCACACGGCTATATGTTTCCAAGTTTTTCTCTTTATTTCTAGGAGAACTACAGCACCACTGTGAAGCGGGACCAAGTCCTGCATTGGAGCTGGGAATCCGAGCTCCCTCTGGAATGTGCGGCACACTTTATAAGAATGAGGAGTATGGTGGATGACGCCAGGATTCCCAAGCCAGGGTTCTGGAGCAACTGGAGTTCATGGGAGGAAGCAGATGGTGAGAAGTGAGGTGATAAAAGAGTGCAGGGGTTTACTATCTAATATTTCTCGGGGACCAGTAGTCAAATAGTGGAAGTTCCTGTTGAGAAACTCTGGGTAGACACCAGCATTATTTTTCTTTGGCTCCTATTGGGTCTAAAAAGCATAGGTGTGAAACTTGCCACCAGGAGACAGAGGTCTAAGGACTTACCCTCTGAATTTATTCATTGAGGTAATTACGCAAATTCAGACAATTTAGTATTCATTTTCCATAGGTGTGAAGTGTGTATATTATAGAATGCTAAGTGAACAAAACAGGACATAAATTGTACATATGTTTTTATTAGAACAACACAAAGTGTGTATTCATCTAGAGCAGAATTTGGGAAGCTTTTTCTGTCAAGGGCAAGATAGGAAATACTTTAGGTTTTACAACCCTACATTCTCTATCGTGACTATTCAACTCTGCCATTGTAGCATGGGAGCAGTCATAGGCAGAGTGTAAATAAATGAGTGGTGTTCCAATAAAACTTTATTTACAAAAACAGATGGTGTCTGGAATTGGCCCATGGGCCATAGCTTGTCAACCCCTAATGTAGAGACAAGGGAGGGAAATATGGAAAACTGGAAGCAGTTCTTCATTTGAGATCATGGATAATTATGAGAGAGATCATGGATAATTATGTTTAATTATTAAAATATCTCTTAATTTTGATTATTTTGTTATTAAAATTTAGCATTTTGCACAATTTCTTCAAATGCTTCAGCTAAGCTATAGGTTAGTTGTAAAGCACTGGCATTTGGTGCTCTCAACTATATACGTTGACAGATTATCTGAAATTCCTGTCAAGAGAACCATTCCTTAGCTAAGTGTTTATGCAAATGTATTCATTCAAACTGATAGCATGTTAACTCACGAGAGGCCCAATGATTAATTTAATACTAATAATAGAATCAAATCTGCATTCTAGTCACTGCTTTCAGCACTATATGTATTAATTTCATCTTCACATCAGCCCTATGAAATACATATAATTCTTATTCCTACTTCACAGATGAGGAGACTGAGGGGCAGATAGCTTTAAAAAAAACCCCATGCAGGGCTTCCCTGGTGGTGCAGTTGTTGAGAGTCCGCCTGCCGGTGCAGGGGACGCGGGTTCGTGCCCCGGTCCAGGAGGATCCCGCGTGCCGCGGAGCGGCTGGGCCCGTGGGCCGTGGCCGCTGGGCCTGCGCGTCCGGAGCCTGTGCTCCGCGGCGGGAGGGGCCACGGCAGTGAGAGGCCCGCGTACCAAAAAAAAAAAAAAAAAAAAAAAATCCCATGCGGGGTCATCAGGCCACGAAGTGGTAGAGCCAGAATTCTAACCTGGACAATCTGGCTCCAGAGGCCATTCTCTTAACCGTCACATCCTATTGCTGAGAGACACACTTAACAGAAAAAATAGAGATTAAAAAGGTAGCAATAGAGAAAGAAAGAACAACATTATCAACAACTTTCATACAGTGGACTAGGTTTATCAAAACTATAACTTCCAAACTAACTCAAGAATTGATAGAAAAGCTGATTATTCCTTAAAAAATTTTTTTTATTGAAGTATAGTTGATTTACAATATCCTGTAAGTTTTGGGTGTACAGCACAGTGATTCAGTTATACTTTTTTTTTCCAGATTTTTTTCCCTTATAGGTTATTACATAATATTGAGTATAGTTCCCTGTGCTATACAGTAGGTCCTTGTTGGTTATCTATTTTATACATAGTACTGTTTATATGTGAATTCCAAACTCCTAATTTATCCCTTCCCCCCCACCCTCCTTTCCCCTTTGGTAATCATAAGTTGTTTTTTTTTTCTGTATCTGTGGGTCTCTTTCTGTTTTGGAAATAAGTTCGTTTGTGTCTTTTTTTTTTTTCTTTTAGATTCCACATATATGTGCTATCATATGTTATTTGTCTTTCCCTGTCTGGCTTACTTCACTCAGTATGATAATCTCTAGGTCCATCCATGTTGCTACAAATGGCATTATTTCATTCTTTTTTTATGGCTGAGTACTATTCCATTGCATATATGTATCACATCTTCTTTATCCATTTATCTGTCAATGGACTTTTAGGTTACTTCCACGTCCTGGCTATTGTAAATAGTGCTGCAATGAACATTGGAGTGCATGTATCTCAAATTATGGTTTTCTCTGGATATATGCCCAGGAGGGGGATTGTAGGATCATATGGTAGCTCTATTTTTAGTTTTTTAAGGAACTTCCATACTGTTCTCCATAGTGGCTACACCAATTTACATTCCCACCAACAATGTAGGAACGTTCCTATTTCTCCACACCCTCTCCAGCATTTATTGTTTGTAGACTTTTTGATGATGGCCATTCTGACCAGTGTGAGGTGATACCTCATTGTCATTTTGATTTGCATTTCTAAAATGATTAGTGATTTTGAGCATTTTTTCATGTGCTTTTTGGGCCATCTGTATGTCTTCTTTGGAGAAATGTCTATTTAGGTCTTCTGTCCATTTTTTGATTGGGTTGTTTGTTTTTTTGATATTGAGCTGCATGAACTGTTTGTATATTTTAGAAATTAATCCCTTGTTGGTTGCTTCATTTGCAAATATTTTCTCCCATTATGAGGGCTGTTTTTTCATCTTGTTTATGGTTTCCTTTGCTGTGCAAAAGCTTTTAACTTTAATTAGGTACCACTTGTTTATTTTTGTTTTTATTTTCATTACTCTAGGAGTGAAACCAAAAAAGATAGTGCTGTGATTTATGTCAAAGTGTGTCTTGCCTATGTTTCCCTCTAGGAGTTTTATAGTATCTGGTCTCACATTTAGGTCTTTAATGCATTTTGAGCTTATTTTTGTGTATGGTGTTAGAGAATGTTCTAATTTCATTTTCTTACCTGTAGCTCTCCAGTTTTCCCAGCACCATTTATTGAAGAGACTGTCTTTTCTCTGTTGTATATTCTTGCCTCCTTTGTCACAGAATAAGTGAGCATAGGTGTGGGTTTATCTCTGGGCTTTCTATCCCTTTCCATTGATCTATATTTCTGTTTTTTGTGCCAGTACCATACTGTTTTGATGACTGTAGCTTTGTAGTACAGTCTGAAGTCAGGGAGCCTGATTCCTGCAGCTCCATTTTTCTTTCTCAAGACTGCTTTGGCTATTTGGGGTCTTTCGTGTTTCCATACAAATTTTTTATTCTAGTTCTATGAAAAATGTCATTCGTAATTTGATAGGGATTGTAGATTACCTTGGGTAGTATAGTCACTTTGACAATATTGATTCTTCCAATCCAAGACAGGATATATCTTTCCATCTTTTCATGTTCTTCTTTGATTTGTTTCAAGGCTGATCATTCCTAATCCCCAAAACACTGATTCTCAACCATGGCTGCACATAGAATCACCTGGGGACCTTAAAACAAAATCCCACACCCAGGCCACTGCACTTGGGTGACCTTAGTGATGGCAATTTTAGAGCCCTGGTGGGCCAGCAGCCAGACTGCAGGGGCCTAGGTGAGCAGGGGGTGATTGACAGCTGAGCGATGGGCACAGGCAGGTCCTGGGGGAGGCTGACTGTGGAGGAGCGGGTGGAGAGGAGGCTGGAGGGAGGCATGGAGGACGGTGAGTTTGCCTAAAATGGCAGAGACCTGAGGATTCTTATGTGCTGATGGGCCACACAGACGGAAGATGGAAATGAAAGGAGCTCTTTGGGTGAATGGCATCTGAGAAGGTGGAAGAGGAGTGATCTACAGGACAATTTAGAGATTATGAGGGACACGTGGCTTGGGAGCTGGGCAGACCTGGTGGGTGTGAATGTGGCTTTGCCACTTGCTGGGTGAGTGAACTTGGGCTCAGTCCTGCCCACCCCATGGCTGTAAGGTGGTAAGGATGACAAGAGAGAAGATACATAAGCACTTAACACAGGGCCTCCCACGTGGCTGGGATTAGTACAAAGCAGCTACTGCTGTCCTGATAACCTATAAGCAGGAATGACAGGATCATCCGCAGAGCGGCAGTCACGGTGCCCTCTCCATAGTAAGAACGAGAGCAGTGGTATGATCGCGGCAGTAGGAGGGATGGTACAGAGGATGGTTTTGCACACACCAAAGTTTATAGATCTGCTGTAGAAATTTTAGCTTCCTGTTTTCTCCAGGAGGCAGAAAAAGCTAAAGCTATCTGTTGAGAGTGAGGCAGGAGGGGGCTGGTTTGACTTTTGTGTCCAAGTCTAACTGAGCTGTCTTCTTTTATCTTGCAGCACAGAATTTGCTTGGACATGATCCATTGTTTGTCTTCCCTAAAGATAAGCTGGTGGAAGAAGGCTCCAACGTCACCATTTGTTACGTTTCTAGGATCCATCAGGACAACATATCCTGTTATTTGGAAGGTGTACAGATATATGGAGAACAGCTTGATCGAAGCGTGTCTGCGTTCGAGTTGAAGAACGTGTCTTTTATTAGGGAAAAAGGGACAAATGTCTTCTGTAAGGTGGACCAGGGAGGAGTTTTGGGAGGCATCGTTCTCTTTGTCTCAAGTGAGTGTCCACATCTCTGTGCCCCCCTCCCATTTCCTGTGGAATAGATCAAATTTCCTTTCCCAGAAGACAAGGAAACGTTTCCACTCGTGGCCTCAATTTTCTTTTGTTTCCCAAGTCTTCTAGGAGAGACTCTGGCAAAGACAGTCTGAAGCAATCCTTGTCGGATTTCCTGTTGTTTTCTTGAGTTTACTGACAGTTTTATTCCTAGGAAGCAAGAGCGTTCGGGAGAAAGTTCAGGTCATGACCTGGACCACTGGGACGATGTCCTGCTTTGCGTTAGCCATGCTGGAATGGCTGCAGGCTGGGAGAGGGAGGAGAGGGGCTGCAGGCTGGATGGCCCTAGAGAGGCAGCCGAGGTGGTGGCCGGAAGACCCAGGTTTGGCTCTTCTTGCCACGGCTGGGAGTGCCTTCTCGGCCAAGTTTCCCAGCCTCTTCAGCTCAGTGTTCTCCTTTGTGAATGGGCCCAGTAATGGCTGTTGTGAGGGTTACTGCATACGGCCAGGGCCCCGCCCCGGTATGGTGGCTGCACGCAGTAGGACTTCTGCAGAGGAGGCCGCTGCTGTTCTTAACTGGGTGCAGAGGTGTCAGGTACCTCCATGGGTGATGGCGAGGGGAGAGAAGGCAGCGTTCCACTTTCCCTGTAGGTCCCAGTGTGCTCACCCAGTGGCCTCCCTTCCCCTGCACAGTGGGGCGGTATCTGCAACTCCTCCCTCCCTGCTTCCCCTGCCAAAGGCTGTTTCTGATCTCCCAGACGCTTGGTCACCTGTGCCTCTTGGCGTGGCCTCCGAGAACTGCGGTGCCTCGGGGACTTGGCGGTGCTGCCCGTACATTTCTTGGAACTCTCAGCCTCCAGCTGCTGAGTTTAGCGGGGTCCCCAGATCTGGCTTCCCGGCATCCCAAGCACAGCCCAGGTTCCCAGTAAGCCAGGGCATCTACAATGAAACACCAAGCAACGCTGACCCCATTCATTCATTGTTCTGTTCACTCTGTCTGCATGTAGCAGTACTGTTGAATGCTGCTAGCAGGCACTGGGGCTACAACTTTCATCAGGCAGACAGAGTGCAGACCACATGCAGTACACGTCTGCCATCCTCGGTGATACCCCAGCAAATCACCAGGGAAGGAAAGAGTAGGGACCAAGATGAGGTACCCGCAGTGTGCCTTTCTGGAGCTGCTGATGCGTTGGCCCCCATTGAAGTAATCTTTTCGTTGTTCAGAGCAACTCTGTGGCCTCAGACCCCAAAGAGAACTTTCCATTTCACTTGTCTTTCGATCAAGAGCTTCAGCTAGGTCTTTCATCTGTTTTTTCCTTGTACGGACAGAAGTGCTTGAAGAGCCCAAGGACTTTTCTTGTGAAACCCAGGACCTCAAGACTTTGACCTGTACTTGGGATCCCGGGAGCGACACTGGCTTGAGTAAACAGCCTTCCCAAAGCTATACTTTATTTGAATCGTAAGTGAGCTTTGGTTACATTAGTGACGGATTCTTCCTTGTTTAAGGTACTTGTGACAGTGTTACAGAAAACTTGAACAAATATTTTCAAACCACCTGCCAGGGTCAGGAAGAAATCTTTAAGTGGTCTCAGGTATACAATACTTTCTACCTGAGTTTTGTTAAAGGACAATGTAGCATAAAAATGATAAGAAAGGCTGTTAATGGTGAATCTTGATATGAAAATCGTTCCATGTGGTAATCTAGGTCTACCTAATTTCTACCTTTTTAAGAGTATCCAAAGTAAACTAAGGAAAGTTTCCACCACCCAAGAGGAGAAGTCAGCAATTCATCATTACACATTTAACCGCACAGGTCAAATTTTTTGAAACAATATTTTCGTCACTGGTATTTGTTGGTGACGGATCGATGCTGTTGTGTGGAACATAGTTTGAAAGCCACTGAGTGTGTCTCAGGGATACTCAGTGGATTCAGGGATACATGTCTGCATTGACAAAAATGTAAACCCTGAAATTGTTGTGTGGTGTTGTTTCTTTTTTTTCTTTAAGATTTTCCGGAAAAAAGACACTTTGTAAACACAGAAACTGGTGTGATTGGCAAGTCGCTCAGGACTCACAAGAAACTTATAACTTCACACTCCTGGCTGAAAACTACTTCAGAAAAAGAAGTGTCAGTATTCTTTTTAACCTGACCCAACGAGGTGAGACTTGAGTGTAGCCCACTGTGGCCACGAGCGTATCTTTGTTTGACACACTGTGTGATCAGGTAAATGTGCCGTAGATTTTCACCTAATTCACATCCCAAGTGAAGGTTTTAGTTTATCACTTGTTTGTGCCAAGTTATAAACTTGGGTGCGTGCATGACTTGTGGTCCCCATTATTTGTTTATTTTGATAACGTAATAAACACCAACGAGCTTACCTCAAGTTCAAAATAGAAATCTGACAATAACTTACTTCATCTCCCATCCCACAGCCCCCCCACCCTGCTCCTTCCACTAAGATAACAGATTTAAGTCATGTGTGTGCATGTGTATGTATTCTCATTTTCTTATGAAACCCCCAAAATACTGTTTTTATTTTGTTTTAATGTATAGGAGACATCAAGCTAGTAATTGCTTTTATACACTATTAAATTGCTAATATTTACCCATATTATTAAGTGTTGTTGTAGTCCATTTTCACTGCTGTAGAGTATTTCATTGCATAAATATACAGTGTTTTATTCATGCATCTCTTTTGGTGGATTTTCAGATTGTCTCAAGGTTTATGCTCTTGGATACAGTGTTAATAAGAGCATTTTGATATATATATCCAGTACACACCTAGAGTTGTAGCTGTTTTTCTTGCGTATATACCTATATACCTAAGAATGGAATTGGTGAGGACTCAGAAAATGTGAATGTTCTTCAACTTACAAGATAATGCCAAATTCGCTTCCAAAGTGGTTGTACCAATATATTCTCTCCAAGTTGGTTTTGTCACCCTTTGCATTTTTGTCAGTTGAATGGATGTTAAGTGGTATTTTGCAATGGTTTGGATCTGTACAACCCTGAAGTTGAATATCTCTTTCTATGTTTTGACCACACCCCTGCCTCTCTTATGAAATGCAGCATCTTTAAACTCGTTGTTCATTTTTTCTGGAATTCTTGTACTTCTCCTTTGCCTTCTTAATTCTACACCTCATTTAGATTTCAACTTAATGATCACTTCAGTCACCTAATTACAGGGTGGCACCAATGTAGCGGGCACTGGGCACCCAGCAGTGAACAGAGTTGAGTAACTGCCCCTAATGTGTGTACATGCTAGTGTGTGTGTGGAGAGAGGGTTGAGAGTGGGGCATGGAGACACACAGGAAACATGTAAACAAGTTAATAACATAATTTCAAGCATCGCTAAGTCTTGGAAAGAAGATAAAATTCAGGTGACGGGTAGAGAATGCCTGGGGTGCTGCTTCAGTTGGGATGAGGGCACTGAAGGATGAGGAGGCAGAAAACATCTAGAACATTTGGAGCAAAAGAACAGGATTTGAGGGCTTCCCTGGTGGTGCAGTGGTTGAGAGTCCGCCTGCCGATGCAGGGGACACGGGTTCGTGCCCCGGTGCGGGAAGATCCCACATGCCGCGGAGCGGCTGGGCCCATGAGCCATGGCCACTGAGCCTGCGCGTCCGGAGCCTGTGCTCCACAGCGGGAGAGGCCACAACAGTGAGAGGCCCATGTACTGCAAAAAAAAAAAAAAAAAAGAACAGGATTTGAAAAGGCCTTGAGGTGGGAACATGCTCTGGGTGTTTCATGCAGGGAAGAATATCCTTGTGTCTTTCCCGTGAGAGAAAGGAGATTGGAGTGGTAGGCAGTGGCCAGGTCACATAGCAACTGTGGAAGTGCGTAAGGTGGAAGGTTTTTTTATTTCAGATATTCTATTTTTCGGTTCTAAAATTTCCACTTAATTCTTTTTTAAAAAAAATAGTTTCTATTTCTCTGCTGAGAAGTGTTTTCCTTTTATTCATTTCAGATGCAGTTACTTTTTGGTTTTTTAATAAATTTATTTATTCATTTATTTTTGGCTGCATTGGGTTTTCGTTGCCGTGCGTGGGCTTTTCTCTAGTTGTGGCGAGCTGGGGCTCCTCTTCGTTGCGGTGCGCGGGCTTCTCATTGCGGTGGCTTCTCTTGTTGCGGAGCACAGGCTGTAGGCGCACAGGCTTCAGTAGTTGTGGCACATGGGCTTCAGTAGTTGTGGCTTGTGGGCTCTAGAGCGCAGGCTCAGTAGTTGTGGGGTACAGGCTTAGTTAGCTGCCCCACGGCATGTGGGATCTTCCTGAACCAGAACTCGAACCCCTGTCCCCTGCATTGGCAGGCGGATTCTTAACCGCTGCGCCACCAGGGAAGTCCCTGGATGCATTTGCTTATACCTCATGGATCTGTTTTACACTCTTTATCTAATTTTAGCATTCTAAGGGAGTCATCTTGAGGCGTGGGTCATCTCAAAGTTGACATCTGCTGATTGTCTTTTTCCTCGAAAATTGGTGACATTTTCTCTTTTTTGGTTTTGTTTTGTATGTCTAATCATTTGGGATTGTATCCTTGAAACTGTTAATGTTACGTTGGCTAGACTCTGGGTTCTGTTATATTCTCTTTGATGGGCCACTTCAAGTTTTGACTCCCCTCTACATTCTTGCCTGCTTTTGTTTAATTTTAAGAGTCGTCCGTTTCTTCTTGTATTTGTTCCGAGTTTCTAATATAATCAGTGAGAGAAAAGGCTACACTTGGCTACTCCATCTTGGCTGCAAGTCTGGTTTTGTTTGCCATTTTCTCAGAAATAAACAAAAATGCTTATTGAACAAATCAATATAAAAATGAACTGCCTATTTACCAGTCCTTTTGGATCTGTGCTTGAATTTTTTTCTTTTTTTTTTTTTTTTGCAGTTCATCCAATGACTCCCTATAACTTATTACCTAAAAATGTTGGTGCGACAAATGCCACCATGACCTGGAAGGTACACTCCATTGGAAACAATTCCACACTTTTGTGTCAGCTTGAACTCCTTGCTGAAGGAAAAGTGATACAAGTAAGTGTTTAACTTTCTATTTTCAAGAATTTCTTTGTGTCTAAACAGAGAGACTGGTGAGTGAAATCTCTTTAAACTCTTATTCCTATGTGTGTTCAAATGATATGGGTCATCTGTTTAAAAGGTCCAGGAAATTAATCATAGACTTTTAGAGTTTAGAGATTTTTTTTTCTCAAAGAAGAACTAGTCTTACTCCAAATCAGGTCTTACTCTGTGTGTGATTTGGCTTTGCAATGAAGTATGCTCACCAATACTTCTGTCTTCTTCTCCCCCCCACCTTTTTTTTTTTTTTTTTTAATTAAGCAAAGCAATGTTTCCATCAAGGTGAATGGTGAGTACCTCTTACGTGAACTGGAGCCTGACACAGAATACGTGGCCCGAGTACGCTGTGCTTATACCAACCACTTCTGGAAATGGAGTGAATTGATCAGTCAAAGATTCAACACAGCTGAAGCTGGTACGTTCCGCTCCCTGACATCCCAAGGGTCTAAACTGACTGACAGGAGACGGGTGGGCTTCTCTGAGAACTTTTGTTTGTGCCAAAAACTCAGGGGAAAGTATAACAGAGGCTTGGTACCATCTTTAAAAAACAACAACAAAAAAACCCTAAATTAAATGCCTAATGAAATGTGAGTGGGAAGATATCTACCTCAGACATTTGCCATCTGAGTTATTTCTACTGAACATTTTCTCTCTGATCTTCAATTTGCCAAAGTGGTTTCTAAGCTAAAGGTATTGCTGGATTCCCGTTGTATCTGGGGCTGTGTAAATTAGTATAAACTTTTAATTCAGGACTGGGGACAAACAGTATGGTTTGTGCTGAGGAAAGCACTGATCTCATGCTAAACAGCCTCAGGCTGTGTTTGGAAATGTAATGGTATCTGGAAACTGAATCATCATTGTTAAGTTTTTGGTTCCCGTGACAACAAACTGGGAGCCTTCTCATCATGCTCTCAGGGGTCGTTTCCTCAATAATGACTGAACAGAGACTTTTTCCCCCAAATAACTATGTCTTAGACCTCAGATAAACCTCAGGAGATGAGATGGCCCAGCGTTGCTTTCACCTCCTTCCAATCCCAGATGATAAAGTCTTACTGTTGCCCACTTTACACATGAAACAACTTGGGCCCCTAAACTGGGGAGACATGCCTGGTTTGCAGAGTTAACGAAGGGCAGAGACGTGACAACAGTAACCAGGGCAGTTACCGCTTCTCTACGTGTTTAGTATGTGCCAGACACAGCTGCGAGTGCTTGCAATGTTTTCCCCTCAAATCCTCCCACCATGCAGTAGGTCCTGTTATTATCCTCACTTGATAGATGAGGCCGCGGAGGCCCAGGGAGGGTGAGGGGTTTAACTGGCCCCGCTAGCAAGGGACTGAGCTGTGACTGTAGCTCAGGCCCAGGCTGGCTGACTCCAGAGCTCCCCCCTGATCTGACCCAGACTGGCATCTGCATGGTCTGTCTCTCGGGGGTGTCATTACAGCCTGGAGATCTTTGTGATTCAAGTCCTGGCTATTTTGCTGCCTAAGGAAGGATTATATCTATTTATTTTATTCCATCGTATTATTTGTGTTTGTAAGCTGGTGAGTTCTTTGTTTCAGCCTGGGGGGAACGTTTTCAAGCAGTGACTCTGATTGGCGGGCTGGCGAGGGCAGTGCCTGAAAACCCACACCCAGGACTGGTCACCAGAGGTGCTCAGCAGGCCTCCTCCCCTTGTCAGCCCCCCACCACTCCCCTCCAAGACTCCAGTCATTTTTCTTGGGGGGTGGTCCCCTCCAGAGCCCTGTTCCTGATGGTAATTTGGTTTATTCCTCAGTTGTGTTTCATTAAAGAATTTTTACTTTATTAATACTGCATTGCTTTGGGATTTTTTTGCAAATTTATTCCAACATTATACCTAAAATTTAGTGCAATGAAAAATAACAGAAAGATGGCATTTTTAATAAATAGTTTCTTTTAGATTATAGTATCATAAACCTGCAAAATACTTAACTTTGCTTTCGATGATGACAAGAAAATGAGATGAATCTACTGATGGTGAATCCACAGATTTTTTTTTCACCTTGAATAACACTTTGCTTAATGCTGGCAAAGTCAATGTTTATGTGTATTATAATCCTGCTTAAGCAGAATCATGGTGAGCAGAGCTAAATGACACCATGGGCGAAATTATATTGACATAAAGATGGAGCACCGTCACCTGTGCTGCAATTCTCTTTTCTTGCAAGTAGTCCTGTACAAACCAGCTGAAGATTCTGCATTGAGCTTGGGGGTCTCTCACTGAGTATTTCAATATGTTTTTGATTTAATATTGGCTTCTCCGATGGCTTGTTGAGAAAATTGAAATCTGCCTCTAATAGATTTTAAAAATATATGGTCACCTTTATGTTGAGTAGGAAGTGTAACTAAGGGGGAAAAAAAGGACTTTCTTAAATTTCAATTATTGGGGACTGTAAACTATATTTTTATGAAACAGAGAACTAAATTTGTATGTGTTATGTTGCAAAACAATGCTTCTTGCACAGAGATGTGTTGAAGCAAATCATAAATCACTGGTCCTACCGTTTACTGGCAAGAAAGACAAGGAAGCAAGCTCTTCTAGAACAGAGTGGGGAGAGGCATATGCTGGGGAGAGGCGTGCAGCCAGTGCCCTGAGGGTCCTCATGCAGGCAGCTGGCCCAGGCCAGGAACTTGGGGGGGTGGGCGTGCATGGGGAGGAGGGTAGCAAGGAAGGGGTCCCAGGCTCTGACTGCAGCCACAGGCCAGCCTGTGTGCAGTTAGGAACTCCGGGAAGAGTGCAGCCTTCCCCTGGGGCTCTCCACTTGAGTGTGTCCATTGCAACCTTCACAAGTGGGGCAAGGAAACAGCAATAGTCTGCTGCTCCTAGAAATTCCAAATATGGGAAATTTATCTGACTAACCTCCTAGAATTGGACTGACAAAGGATTCCAAAATTCCCTGGTGGCTTCCAGAAGCTCTGAGGCTTGAGTTCACAAAGGCCCCATGTGATGTCCCATTCAGATGTAGCAGCCCTTTTGTAAAGCACCCACTGTGGGCCCCTAGTGAGGCGAGACCAGTATGGCCGCGGCCAAGTGGGTAGAAGTCACAGAGAGTGAAAAAGCGAGAAGCAGGCTCAGGCAGGACAGGCCGTGGTCACTTTTGTTGACGAAACTAGAGAAGGGTTGAATGTATTATTGTATGTGCATATTGTGACCCTAGAGCTTTTCTTTGGTTAATTTCAGCTCCCTCAGAGGCTCCCGATGTCTGGAGAAACTTGAAGATGGTGTCGGGACATCCTACTGTGAGTTTATTCTGGAAGGTGAGATGCAGACGTTCAAAGAGACAGATTTTTGCTTGGCAGTTATCTTTCACTGAAACTAGACATTGGTGCAGTCTTCTGATGGGGAGGGCTGTTAACATGAATCCAGTAGAATTTGTTACCCAGTGGAGGAATCCCAGCTCCACATCCATGTCCCCAGCGCTGGACCAGTAACTCCTTCCTCAGCAGCCTCTTGCACAGGTGGCCATTTCTGCTTGTTAGAACTGCATCTCCTAACTTCTCCTCAGGCCTGCCCCTAACATCTGCAGGGCCCAGTCCATGAGTATAAGTGGAGAAATATATACCATAATTAAAAGTTATAAATATTTAACTATTCAGAGTATTTATATTTAAAAGTTTTAAGTCAAGCTAAAAAACTGCAATATAAAATTAATCTTGTCTTTCTATCTTAACTGACATGCCTTCACGACAACGTGGAAGGCCTGGTTTGCGTTAAGAACTCTCGGATTCCTCAGTGTTTGATGCTAAGTCATGGCCATGCTGAGGGAGCTGGTCCTTGGCCGCAGGCCACCCCACTCTTTTTCCCATCTCCACTCCGGTCCTCCCCACGAGGGAGGACCCCCATGCACACACATGTGCACGTGCCAGTCTGTACGTCCAGGTTTTGTCCACACCCCAAGCTAACAGTTGCCCCAGCCCCATCTCAGGTCTGGGGGTGCACACACCAGGGGCACTGTCTGTCCTCAGGAAGGTAGGCCGGAGGTTCAGGCCCCTCCCGTCTGGGTCCACTCCTGTCTTTCCCACTCCATACTCACTGAGTTTTAATCCAGGCTAAAGAGTCCCCCTTTCTCTCTATTCCTGACTTGGTCACTCCTCTCTGGACACAGTATACTCTGAGATCTCCCCCAAATGATCCTATTCTCTGCTCAATTTTAGTTAGAATAGAATGTCTGATTTCAAGCTTGGTTTAGAAGGTTATTTTCTCTCTTAAGCTGTTTTAATTAGCCCGGTGTGTGTGTGTGTGTGTGTGTGTGTGTGTGTGTGTGTGTGTGTGTGTGTGTGTGTGTGTGTGTGTGTGTGTGTGTTCAATCAAGGGACAGAAACTCTTTTCAGAGGAAAGCCCATTTTGAAATGATTGTTTAATATTTTTTTCAGCCACTCTCAAAAGTGCATGCCAATGGGAAGATCCTGTTCTATAATGTAATTGTAGAAAACCTAGACAAGCCATCCAGGTTCGAGGTCCTCTCCATCCCTGCTCCCGCCAGCAGCACAGAACTAACCCTCGATCAGTGTTCTTACCAAATCCATGTCACAGCTCACAACAGTGTGGGCCCTTCTCCTGCTTCCGTAATTGTCGTTTCTGGAGACCCTGGAAACGGTGAGTGTTTCTGGTTTTGTTTTTCTTCTCTAGAAAAGTGTTGATGGTGTTATTAGGCAGAGGTGGATAAATCAGAAAGACAGTAATTTGGGGAGACAAAAGATCTAGCTGCCAAACACTGTCCGTCATTTTCTTTGGGTTCAGGCGTTTCAGCGGGTTTCTGGCGCAGTCCTCCTTCGTGTGGGAAGAAGATTTCAGCCATATCTCAGGGATTCTTCCACCAACTTGGGAAATTGTCTCAAATTTATTCAAATAAATGCAACACCGACAAACAGTCCCAGCTGAGAGTTAGAGATGGTATGAAAGTGCTTTGTGGCTTATGAAACACGAGGTGCATTTATTATATGGCAGAATATTTTGTCAGTCTTGGCCACCTATAAAGAGCCCAGGAACATTTCTGGACATCATGAGGAGAGCTAGCATCATCTTTCGAGAAGGGCTTTGCCAAAGCTGTGGAATAAAATGGTGATAACTGGCTAAACCCTTAGCCTGTGAGAGACCAAACAAGGTGGAAATGACCTTACGTGTACAATTAATAATGGTGTAAATTTCCTTCTTGGGAGAGCTGTGAAAAGAGGTTGGCTGCACTAACCCCGCCCCCAGCAGTACACACTCTGAGACACTGCACACTTGGACATGACCCAACAGACATCCTAAGGTCATTCATGAACCTTGCAATAATGTCACCCTTCAGTTAATGCTATAAAAATTTTCAGACCCTGCTTGTAGGGTTATGTCACGTTGCTTTATACCTATCATTCAAATTAGGCTTAAATTTAGGTTAAGTGGGCTAGATTAGAGGGTGTTATTATTTTGTTTTATTTACTTTGTTTAAGAACTATCCTGTGTGTCAAGTAAGAGAAAGAAATTGGGATTGTGCCACAGGAGAAAAACTAAGGAGTCACTTAACCTAATCTTTGCTTGTCAAGAACTGTATTAGAGAAGGAAGTTATTCTGTCTTTATTAGGGCCGAACGGGAAAGGTGGGCATTTCATTCACCCTGGGGGAGCTGACAGATTAAAAAAACACTGCCTCCAATGAGGCTCAGCTCAAACAACTCTGCTAAACACTATTATCTGTTTGGGGTCTTCCCTATCTGTGGGTTCCTATCATACCTTCCTTCCCCATGCCCTGCCTTTAGAACCCATTCCTTCACCTTGTGAAGCCCTATCCAGCTTTCCTGATGTGGTCCACATTCTTAAGTCTCCAGAGTGGATAAAGGCACTGATGTGCTCTGAGACAGACCAAGGAGGTTTAGCCAATTCACACTAGAGTGTGAATGACTGAAGAAAAAGAAAATAGATAGATTCCCTTTCTCTTTTCCTCTACCTCCACTCCTCAAAACATATTTGCAATTTTAAAGAAGCAGCTTAGTAAGAGTCATGCTTCTAAGTTTGGGGTGAAATTTTAGTCAGTGTGAATAAGTGAAGTAGAAAATGTCAGTTTTAATATGAAAGAGATTTGTCTCTCTGATGAAGGAAGACAGAGAAGCCATGTGGGTAGGATAGGCACAGGCCTTCTTGGGGAACCTCTCGCCTCACGCCTGGGGCTGCAAAGTCCTTTCGGTGTTCCCAGCTGGGTGATAATTTGGTGCCCTAGAAAATGTAATAGCATCCTGCTTTCACATCAATGTTCAGCTCTAATTAGAATTGCCAGATAAATTAAAGATGCCCAGTTAAATATGAATTGCAGAGAAGCAACAAGTACATTTTGAGTGTTAAGTCTGTCCCATGTAACATTTGCGCCACACTGCCTGCCTCTCTGAACAGCTGTTTGCAGGTCCACCCCTTGATCAGAGTCTGCTTTCACTAGAGTGACCACCAGGGACCACTGAACAGTGGAGTCAGCCTCGGAAATAGGAGAAATTCTCATCCCTCAATATCTAGGCTGACCTGCTTGAAATCAGTAGAACTGTAGTCCATTGAGACCATATCACCTTTTTTCCAATTGTCAGACCTTAGGAAAACTACCCTGGTGCATAAAATACGTTGAGGTGGTATCCTAGGTCATAAGTAGCGTGCACATCCGTTCATAATCTGGCTTAGTACATACCTGAATTGTTCTTTCCTTTTTTCTCCACACTCACCTCAGTTTCTGCCCCTAAAATCTGGGAGACAGTAGTTAGTTCAGGAGCAGCCAGCATTATGTGGGACAATTAAGCCAAATTATTCATTCATTCAACAGATGATTTTTGAAAGCAGATCAAGTACCAGACACAGTTCTAGGTCAAGGGTCAACAACTTTTTCGGTAAAGGGGCAGAGAGTAAATATTTTGGCATTATAGGCCAGACAGTCTCCAGTCTATATTCTGTATTCTTTGTTTGTTTTTAAAAACTCTTTAAAAATCTTAAAACCAGTCTTAGCTTAAGGGTCATATAAAAACAAGCTTCCAGGGCTGGATTTGTCCTGCTGGCGGTGGTTTGCTGATCCCTGTTTTAGGGGCTGACGTCCCTTTGGGTCTCAGAAGATCAGGACAGGGGGCATCTGAAGGGCAGGTGTGAATATTTGTTTGGAGTGAGAGGCAGGAAAAGATCCCTCCTGCCCTAACCCAAGCCCCGTAGCAATTGCAGAGGTAGGGCTTTTACCTGCTAGATACACTGCACGTTCAAGTTTATTTTCTTCTTTAGATACTTTTGCAAAATGTATGATTGATTAAATCTGAAGCATTGCCCTCTTTGTATGTACAGAAGAGGTTGAAAAAGGAAGAGTTAACGGCACAGAGGATGGATTTTCTGTGTCTTGGAAACCCCAATCCGGAGATGCCACAGGCTATGTTGTGGAGTGGTGTGATGGTCCCCAGGACCTGCCCTGTGTTCTCCAGTGGAAAAACCTAGGCCCCAATACCACAAGCACAGTCATTAGCTCGGGTAAGAAGAACCTTCTGTATTACCATGCTGCTCCATTCACCTGGCGGCAACTTCAACAGGTTTCGGGATCATCTCAGATACTCTGTGCTCAACTGATAACCACAAATCCAGTGTGGGTCTTGGAGTTCAAATTTTGCAGTGATGTGGTCTAAGGTTTGACCTTTGTATCTACTTTTACAGAGACTACCTGGACCAAAGGCTGGAATAGGTGTTCATGAGTTTCATGAATTTGTTCAGCAGTGAGTCAGCAGTCTCAAATGAATGGCAGAGGGACATTATAACAGTTGTCCTGAGAGCTTTTACAAAAGCAGTGAAGTGTGTGGATTTGGGAAACAGGAGTAGAGCTGATGGGAGTCGATTATCAACGTCAGTTTCAATGGAACATCTAGAACTTGGTCTCTTTCCTCCCACACTGGATTTGTCATTTCGAGATTACTAGTGTAGCAGTTCAAGGAGCCTAGGTTTGTGGCTTGATTAGGGGTGGGGGTGGGGGGGTGTTGGTGGCGCCATCTGCTGGGCTCAAGATAAAGATGTGGGAATTGTCCGGGTCCAGAGGGTGACTGATGAGACTCCAGGAGGGCATTCAGTGGCTGGTGGGGAGTGAGGAGGGGAGTCTTCCCTTGGCTTGAGCAGTGTCAGTGGCATGGTGTGAGGGGAAAGTGAGGTACTGGAAGCAAATCTTCCAGATGCTTGCCCTTCATGGGCAGAGAGAAGGCCAGTCGCTGGCAGGGGATTTGGAGTCAAAGGAGAGTTTTACATGGTTTTCTGTGTCTGGTTGAATTCTGCGCCCAGTTGCATGCGCGTGGATAAGGGCATGTTTGCGAACTCTTTATCAAGAGGATGATGTAGAGGACAGTCGCCCAGACTTCGTCGGAAATGCTGGAGGATTCAGGGGAAGGAGGGAAGATGGTGGCGATGAAGGGCAGAAACCCCGAGGAGGAAATTCTTAAGGGGACACAAATTCATTTTTCATTCTTCTTCTTTTCAGAAGTAAAGAGAATGGCATCCTGTGTTATTGAAAATCTGTTGACTTTTCTTCTCTAGGTGCTTTTAGACCAGGGGTTCGATACAACTTCAGAATTTATGGAATTTCTACCAAAAGGATGGCTCATTTATTAGAGAAAAAAGCAGGATACTTGGAGGAACTGGGTAAGTTTAAAGCATTTAATGTGTCCATTGTTCAGAACAATCCAGAAACTCTTCACTTTGGGTTTAGGAAGATTACAGCACCTTTCCTAATTTTCAGTGTCCCGTTTATTCTGGCAATGGGGTTTTTTAAAAAGTTATTTTTTAATCATACAAATAGAAAACATTTTCATTAAAGACAATTTATAAGATGTTATGCAAAAGAAGACAAAATGATTGCTAATTTTACCACCCAAGGGCAAATACCCAGAGTTAATATTTTATGTGTATCCTTTCTCAGTACAGATATACACTTTTAAATAAAAATGGGATCTTTTTTTATTACTACTCTATGCCGTTTTGTAAAGTGCTTTTTGACTCATGTCACTAAGTAATCTTTAACTGTCATTTTTTAGCACTGCAAAGTGCCTCATGGTTTGCATATGTCAAATCACCTGTCGTTGGACTTTTAGGATGATTACAAAAATACTTCTCTATTAAAAACTATAAAATTCACCTTCAGTTATGTTGCAGCCTCAAATACTCAATCTCTCTCTTCTTTCTTGGCCAAATCTCTTATGCCCTATCTGACTCACCATCATTTTAGCTGAATCTTTGTCCATCGCTCTGATAATGGTTTTTCAACAACGCCCCGGAAGTAGAATACTCGAGCCAAAAGGTTTGAACTTCTTAAATACAATTTTATAATTTTTAAGACTTTTGGTAGATGTTGTGAAATCACTGCCCCCCCAGCAATTGTACCATGATCCCAGCAGCAGTGTGGGGGAGTTTTGATCCTCCCATGTGGTTGCTAATTCACCTTCTCGGCATCCAGGGTCTCACACCCGCTGGAAGCTGGGCAGCTGTGTCCTCGACTGCCTCTCAGCAATCAGACCAGCTCTTGGGGTTCTCCGTTGGGTGGGAGCTGCCCCAGACAGGCAGGAAGGGTGTGTTGTGTGTTTTGGCGGACATAGGCCAGGTGTGCACCAGCGTATGTGCTGAAACAGGCTCTCAGGGAAGCCTCAGAATAAACGCTTTCCGATTCTCCCTGTGACACCTGGACAATTGTGCACTGCTACCACTTGGGAACTAGAGTTCTTCAAAGTTGCCCATACCTCTTCAAACATAACCCTTCCTCCTCCTCCCTTCCTCCCTACTTCAGTTCATCCTCCCAAACACTGTTGAGAATTCAGACTCAGAATGAAGTCTAAGAAAGCCTTTCTTTTTTGCTGTGTGACCTTGCCAAGTTACTGAGTCTCTCTGGGCATCCATTTCTACACCTGAGAGATGTAAGGCTTGAACAAGATGATTGCTCAACTCCTTCCCAGCTCTCACGAGCTAAGTCAGGGCGTACATCCTCTAGAGAAAAAGATGAGACTCCTTCACTTGGCACACGCGCCTACAGAGTGGGCCGTGGTTCTGCTTTCAGTTTACACCAGTGCACTGAGACTCTTTCCAAATCGTAAATCTTACATTATCCCAACTTCCTTTCCTAGCTCCTTCAGACAACCCTCAAGTGGTCATGAGTAAGTTGACCTCCCACTCCTTCACTCTGAGTTGGAAGGATTATTCCACTGAATCCCAACCTGGCTTTATACAAGGATACCATGTCTACCTGAAACCCAAGGCGGGGGAGCAGTGCCACCCGGCATTTGAAAAGACAGTTCTTCCAGGTGACTGACTTTTTTTTTTTTTTTTGTCTGTTTACCGTTTCAAGGTCTCATTATTTGAAATCATTGGAAAGGCTGCCGGCCGTCTCTGACTGTGGCCAGGCTGAATTCTGTGCTCACGTGCTTAAACAAATTAGTAGGGTGGACAAGACCATGGGGGCCAGGATTTTAACTTACTTAAAAACAATGTGGCCCAGTATTTTTAGAAGCACCTGAAATACCCTCAGCTCCTTAAGAAAACCTACTTAGGAAACATTCTTGCTAACCTCATTTCTTCTTTGACTTCATTAAAGTTTATTAAAATGTGTATCTAAGAAGCACTGGCAGGCTCTTACTCTCTCTCTGGCAGGTCTGAGTGCTTCCCCTGGTCAGGAACATCCCTTGTTTAGTGGGGTGCTTGCTTTGCTTGCCGTCTCCCGAATATTTTTCCAGTGTCCCCAGTGTGATGAAATTATGATTTCATTTTTGGTTGGTTTAGAAACGTTGGCAGTGCCAAGTCAACAAGAGTATTAGTGCCCCACTGTCTCACAAGATCTTTATCATGCTCTTAATAGTTTTTTCTTCTTGAAAAAAAAAATTTTTTTTTTTTTAACCTCACAGAGGATTCAGTATGTTGCAAATACACAATTGACAACCCGGGACAAAAGACATTCGTTGTGGAAAATCTACAGCCGGAATCCGTCTATGAGTTTTTCGTCACTCCTTACACAAGTGTTGGCGAGGGTCCCCTGGATGCCTTCACAAAGGTCACAACTCCGGATGAATACTGTGAGTTTCTCCAAATCAAAACTCTTAGCAGTTCTTGGGAAACTGACAGATGACACACACCATGGGCATGGGTTTTGTCTAGATTGGGAATTTTTAAACCTTTCTTCTCTTTCTGTGTCTGTCTCTTTCTTTCTCTAGATGAAACTCACCAAAAAAAAAAAAAAAAGGAAATGTTACGCAGAATCCCACTACATAAAATAGATAAGAGTGAAGCTAATCCAACTGATCTATAACCTGGAATCTTCCTCTTGCCTCTCTCTGGCCCCTGAGGCACTTCTCTGGAACTCAGTCCCAGAATAGTTTGAAAATCACTGATGGCGTATTTTAGTGTTGACTTGGGAAGAGCCTTGTGAGTTCTGTCTGCAAGAGGGGTGGGGATGTTCTTCTCAGCAGAACTGCTCTCTGCAGCCAGACTTCTGGCTGGTTTCTCTCAGTGGCAAATTACTGGCTTCTTGACCTTGCGTCTCTGGGGGTACTAGAAAGTACGGTGGGGCAAGCAGTGTTGGTTCACGAACCCGGTGTTTGCAGATTTGATGGGGAAAGGGTGAGATAAAGAGAGCCATCCTTTCAAAATGCATTTGTCTTGAAAGATGGAGAAAGAAGAGGAAGGGAGAAGAATGGCAGCTTACTGGTAAATAAGATTCTGCTGGTAAATCCTGCCCGCCAGCAAAGAGGAAGGTGGTGGGAGAAAACAGATACTGACGGAGGAAAGCGGGGAAAGTAGGTAGCAGATAGGAATCATAGGAGGTCCACGCTGGAAAGGACATCTCAAGATACGCCTCCATGAAAAACAAATAGGCTAAAATATCTGCCTGAGTTGCCAAGTAGCGTAAGGTGGGGCTCTGGGGATGGGGTGGGCTCGTCAGGTAGAACCACTGGACCTGGCTGTCTGACGGGTGATGAGGATGCCCACGACCACAGTGGCAGGTTGGGCTGAAACGTGGCCCCAGGTCTCTAAGCCAAAGGCCAGAACTCTCGTAGTCAGGTTAAGATTTCAGTCAACAACTCACATTACTTGAGCATGCTTGCCATTCTAGAGTTAATTTTAAATTTATTTTCAGGCTGTTTTTCTTCCAGCTTCAGTATTTACTTGGCTGGTAGAGGTGTGTGTATGAGTATGTGTAAGACACACACACACACACATATAATACATATGATTATCTTTATCTCAATTATATTTTCTAGATTTCATTTATCTCCCTTACTCATGAGAAACCTCCTTAGCCTTGGCTGTGACTCGATTATATTGATTATTATGAAAAAGTAAACTAAGTTGCTGCATGATTGCAGCAGTGAGAATGACAGTCCACAGTTAGAAAAATAGTATGGAGGACTCACAAATGCAATGGTGAGTGACAGAAGCCGGGCCCCGCTCTTGCTGCACAATTCCACACATAGAGTATAGACAGAGGCAAATGCTGTTTATGTGGTTGAAAGGCAGGCTAGTGGTTACCGTGGGAGGGGAAGATGCCTGGATGGGGACACTGGGGGACTCTCGGGGGAGCTGGTAACGTTCTTTTTCTTGATCTGGGTACTGGTTACGTGGGTACGTTCAGTTTGTGAAAACTCATTGAGCTGTACACTCAGGAGCACTTTTCTGTATGCACATATTATACTTCAACAAAAAGTTTAGCAAAGCCTGTCTGAAGTTTGGAAACTACTATGGGTAGCTCCCCAGGCTGCTTCTCAGATACATTACAAATTCGTAATTTAACCAAATTTTAAAACCAATTGTAGTCATCAAAAGTACTGCTCTTGAGAGCAAGGTGTTCTTTTTTTTTTTTTTTAAACATATATGTACTGATTTATTTTTATTTATTTATTTTTGTCTGTGTTAGGTCCTCGTTGCTGCATGCAGGCTTTCTCTAGTTGTGGTGAGCAGGGGCTACTCTTCGCTGCGGTGTGCGGGCTTCTCATTGCAGTAGCTTCTCTCGTTGTGGAGCACAGGCTGTAGGTGCACAGGCTTCAGTAGTTGTGGCACGTGGGCTCAGTAGTTGTGGCACAGGGCTCTAGAGTGCAGGCTCAGTAGCTGTGGTGCACGGGCTTAGTTGCTCTGTGGCATGTGGGATCTTCCCAGACTCGAATCCGTGTCCCCTGCACTGGCAGGTGGATTCTTAACCACCACGCCACCAGGGAAGTCCAAGAGCACGGTGTTCTTTAGTGGTGTCAGGAGGAGTTTCTTTCGCCTTACCTGGTGTCAGGGATAATTTTAGGCCAGTTGTCGAGGTGCTTTCTCTGCCACCCTCTTACCTTCCCATGTCCTTTTCTCCAGAGCCCTGTGCTTCCTCAGAGCACTGGGTTGGGCCTGCCCTCCCTGACAAAACTCCAGTGTTATCCACTAGCACCACAAGTCAGTCCCCATTCCTGCAGGACAGCTGTGGAGGGGGATGAGGAGGGCAGGGAGGCAAAGGGATTGAACAGGAATATATGTACATGTGAATGACTGTCAGCCTCCAAACCCCTTCGTGCGATTTGCTTTTATAAAAGAGGATGTTTACCAACCCAGCTGAACTATTCTTTGGCGGATTTGCAAGCAGTGAGACCAGGAAGATGGGCATTTATGAAAATGAAGTACAGGTTGACATATCTGAGAAATAAAAATAGAATAATTATCCCGGGTGATGACTTAGGTAATTTTCTCAGAGCCTAACTAGAAGGGGTGCATTCGTCAAGTTTTGACGTGTAATAAAATACCTCAAAATCTCAATGGCATACAAAAATAAATCTCTCTTTTCATGCTCCTGGCTTGGCTGACGTAGGCTGGGCCAGGTGGGACTCCAAGCTTCAGGCAGGTTTGTTCCATGTAGGTTCACCCTGAGGCTTAGGCTGAAGGGACAGTGGCTCTGAGGGACCAACTCTTCTCAGAGTGGGTCACAGGAACACAAGAGAGCAAGCCAACTACAAGCACACCGAACGCAGCTACCAACCAGCATGACCACTACTCACCTCCCATTGGCCAAACCAACTCACGTGGCTGAGCCCACAAGTCAAGTGTGTGGAGTGTAATTCCCATACAGGGAGGGAGTAAAGAATGGGGAGTAATGATCCAGTCTGTCAGGAGAGGTGTGGGTTTGAGTCACAAGTGTTGAGGGCAAATGGTTCCCTGTGTTGGCTGGTTGGTCTCACTGCCCTGTCCCCCAGCAGTCAGACAGAACTCATATTGAACCTTGCACAAATGGAGTTTTGAGGAATAAAAGACATGTAAAACTATTTTTATTCCTTTGAGGGAAAAGCAGTCATTAAAAATATCCCTTTCTTTTTCCTCTCCAGCCCATACACTGATACACATCATCCTGCCCATGATTTTCTGCGTTTTGATCGTCATGATAATTTGCTACTTAAAAAGTCAGTGGTAAGTGTGCGGGGAAGGTTTTTATCCAAGAAGGAGTCAAAGAAAAATCTAGAAAGGAGATAGAAGTCACACCTGATAATATGAGGAAAAGTGCTGAAAAGGAAAGAACAAAGGAGGATTTGGTGGAAATATGATGTTTTAAACAATCTTGTTTATCAACAGATAAGCAATAAATCAATACATAAGGAAACTAGACTTCCCTGGTGGCGCAGTGGTTAAGAATCTGCCTGCCAATGCAGGGGACATGGGTTCGAGCCCTGGTCCGGGAAGATCCCACATGCCGTGGAGCAACTAAGCCCACGTGCCACAACTACTGAGCCTGTGCTCTAGAGCCCGTGAGCCACAACTACTGAGCCCGCGTGCCACAACTACTGAAGCCTGCGCACCCTAGAGCCCATGTGCCGCAACTACTGAGCCTTGTGCTCTAGAGCCCATGTGCCGCAACTACTGAAGCCCTTGCGCTCTAGGGCCCACGTGCCACAACTACTGAGCCTGCGTGCCACAACTACTGAAGCCTGTGCACCTAGAGCCCGTGCTCTGCAACAAGAGATGCCACTACAATGAGAAGCCCACGCGCCTCAACTAGAGATAGCCAGCGCACAGCAACAAAGACCCAACGCAGCCAAAAATAATAATAAGGAAACCAACTATTTTAAAATGTTGCCAAATTTGTTCATAGCAATAGCTAATATTTATATTTCACTTACCATGTACTTGGAAGTGTTCTAAGTGCTTTACATATAACAATTCATTTAATGCTTCCAACACTACCATCACCACCGTAATGATCTCCATTGAACCAGTAAGGAAATTAAAGCATAGAAGGGTTAAAAAGCTTGCTTAAGGTTACAGTGTTAATGAGTGATTGATAAAGCACGGATTAGAACCCAGGAATCTGACTCCAGCGTTCTCACTCTTAACCATTCTGCTATATTGCAAAATTGTCTAATTTTCACTGTTTTTCTAGGCTGAAGGAGAAGTGCTATCCTGATAGTCCAAACCCTTACAAGAGCAGTGTCCTGTCATTAATAAAATCCAAGGTAAATGCTGGGAAATTGTATGGATACTCATACGCTTGTTAAAGACCAACCCAGGGCTGGGGCTATAATAATCATACGCTCCTAGGCCTTCTCAGGAAGATGTCACAAAGCAAAAGCCTCTTCTGCTCCCATAGCCGTGAAAGGGTTGAACACAACTTTGATTTCTTCTGTCGGGATATCTTTTGGTTTTCAACATCACCTCCAGTTAACTTGTGACCAGGATAAAACAACAAAAAAAAATTGAAGCTCTAAGTGCGTTTCACATGCTTTATATACTGTGATACACACACATACATTATCTTTGCACATTTTTTGTTTCTGTTCCAGGAGAATCCTCATCTAACAATAATGTATGTCAACGACTGTGTTCCAGATGCTATTGAAGTTATAAACAAGCCCGAAGGGAGTAAGATACAGTTCTTAGGCACTAGGAAGTCACTCACAGAAACTGAATTTACTAAGCCTGCCTACCTTTACCTCCTTCCGACGGAGAAGAACTACTCTGGCCCTGGACCTTGCATGTGTTTTGAGAACTTCACCTATAATCAGGCAGCTTCTGACTTTGCTTCTTGTGGACATTTCCCAGTAACCCCTCAAGCCCCACCACATCAGCTGGGACCACTGACTTCACCTGAAAATTTACTAAAGGCACTGGAACAAAACTACATGAATTCCCTGGGAGAAATCCCAGCCGGAGAAGCTAATTTGAATTATGTGTCCC
Source organism: Delphinus delphis (assembly GCF_949987515.2). NCBI lineage: Eukaryota > Metazoa > Chordata > Mammalia > Artiodactyla > Delphinidae > Delphinus > Delphinus delphis. Next base: position 141,036,999 of record NC_082685.1, on the reverse strand, counting down.
AGTTGGCTTCACCCACCTCTGGAGACAAGGACAGCCTGCCAACAAATCCACCAGAGCCAGCACTCTGTTCAGAGTATAAAATGCAAATGGCCATACCCCTGGGTCTTGCCTCCGCTCCCCCAAGTGAGAACAGCAGCCTCTCCTCCACTACCCTTTTAGGTCAAGGGGAACACTGCCCCTAAGCAGTGTACCCATTTCGTATCCTTACGCTACACAGACCCTAGGAGAAGCATAGCCGGCACCATTCCATCACCAGATACCTCAGGGCTTAATCCCAGTGAGCTATCATCACCATTGTCAGGTCTGATTTATATAATCTTGCTAGGTTTTGAAGGTCAGAAGCTATGAAACTTAACATTCATCCTTGGAGCAGGCTCACTGTAGAAATGGCAGGATCATGGGAACAGGCTTACCTTGCTGCTGCGTGTTCCACGTTCACCTTTGTAACAGCAGACTTGGCACTTGACATAGGGATAGACCCCATCCACTCAGTACTGGACAGGTCCTTGAAGTTCAGTTTTTAGTAAGAAAGTATTTCCATTAAGTTTTACCCCACATTTAATATCTCAAGAGTAAAGGAACTAGATTTCAGGCTTTAATAAAGGCTACAGAAGATTCGTTACTGGAGCATAAATTGTCAATGTTAATTTATTCTGGGTGTGTTTAATGAAGTCGCAGATATTTGATACCAAAACAGATTTTAGACTTGCCTTGAAGTGATGATAATTTGTAGTTCACTGATGTAGTAAAATGAACTCTTCCTATTAGACCTTATCTAATAGGTAAGACATGCGAATGAATCGATGAGATCCCCACAATTGTCCTTAGTTTACCACGGTTAAAGAGTGGGACTGGCATGGAACCCCTGCCTCAGTGTCAAGATTATAGCACTCCTACTTAGTAGGCATGTCTTCTACCACAACTTTTGATGACTACCTCAGAACAGATAAAAGGATAATGTCATTAATTCCATTCACATTTATGGTTCCTCGTTTTTTCAAGAACTCTGGTATATAAATGACCTATTTTCAGTAAGCATCTTTTGGACTCTGCAGTAGGCTGTCTGGGTCAAGATAATGCCTTCACTGTCTCCTTATATTCCTGTTATGCTAACATAATAAAGTGAAACCTCATTGTTGAACATCATTCAGATATAACTGCAAAAGGCTAAATGGAGTGGGAACTCCTGGAGTGGCTCAGCAGCATCTCTGTCTCTTTGAACCAATATATGCAAAGCACATACCTGGTACATAGTAGGTGTTCAATCGTGCTAGAGTTCTTTTCACTTCTTTCTGCCCGACAACCCTTAATGTTTACTTATCACACTTCTAAACAAGCATAATTAGGGGCTCCTTTTTCTTTGTTGTGGTGGACATGACGCTGCCTGTGCTTCTGGTACCGAATGCCCTGCGCTGTGCTATTCCACACTATGAAGAATGAGAGAGAAGGAGCCACAGCTGAAAGGAAGATGGCTGTCAACTGACCTAAATATACACAAACCCGGACTTCTGTTCAGGCTTTTCAACTTTTTCCTTCTATATAACTAAGCCTTTGGCTGAATAATGGGCTATGTACACCTAACATAGTACAAACAAGTATCTTGATTAAGAGTTCTGAGAAGACTCTGGGGCCAGTATTGTTATCATTTAGCCTCTTTGAGTTTGTCATGATGCAATTATAAAAGTACATAGAAACATCAATGACAGTGATGATTGATTTGTAAATAGTATATTTCATAAAGATTTTCTTTAAAAAAAAATAATCCACAAAGCCTTGAAGGCATTTTTGTTGCAATAAGCTTTAATTAAAATATTTCACCATTGCATTATTTTGTTTTCTCTACCTCAATGAAGTAAAAACCTTAACAATTATTATAGCCGATAAACAAGCTTACTAGAAATGTAAATTCCTGGGTACCAGTCCAAATCTCATAACCAGAATCTCTGTGGTCCAAGGCCTGGAATCCATATATTTCATAAGTTCCCAGGCATTCAGATGCACACTCGACTTTGAGAATCATTGGTCTAAGTCAAATGAAGATGTCTTTCTGAAATATAACGACATACCAATAGGAAACGCTGGGCTATATAACTTTGTCCTTACAGTATCACTATGACTATAGTTTGGCTGTAAACATTCTTCTCCCATCTTCGTAAATAACCAAATAACTTAGTATATGCCATTTAACAGCATCATTTTAAGAAGTGTTATTCAGAAACTTTGAAATTTGTATTCATGTGTCAGAACTATTACGATTAAAAAAAAAACAACTCATGGAGAATTTCAAATATATACAAACGGAGAAGAGTTTAACAAACCCTTATGTATTGTCATCAATCCGAACAGCCACTAAACCATGTTTATTTTAGTCCATCTGTACTCTTATTCAGTCTCCCTCCTGAAATGATTTTGAAGCAAATCATTTCATCTGTAAATATTTGTTTCTCTAAATAGGCTTTACTTTTTCTAATATAGCCATAATACCTTTTAAAAGATCATACCTATCAAAAAATCAAACAACCCAATCAAAAAATGGGTAGAAGATCTAAATAGACATTTCTTCAAAGACATACAGATGGCCAAAAAGCACATGAAAAGATGCTCAGCATTGCTAATTATCAGAGAAATGCAAATCAAAACTGCAATGAGGTATCACCTCACACAGGTCAGAATGGCCATCATCAAAAAGTCTACAAACAATAAATGCTGGAGAGGGTGTGGAGAAAAGGGAACCCTCCTACACTATTGGTGGGAGTGTATATTGGTACAACGACTATGGAGAACAGAATGGAGCTTCCTTAAAAAGCTATAAATAGAACTACCATATGACCCAGCAATCCCACTACTGGACATATAGCCTGAGAAAACCATAATTCAAAAAGATACATGCACCCCCCAATGTTCATTGCAGCACTGTTTACAATAGCCAAGACGTGGAAGCAACCTAAATGTCCATCAACAAAGGAATGGATAAAGAAGATGTAGTACATATATACAATGGACCGCTAGCCATAAAAAAGAACGAAATAATGCCATTTGCAGCAACATGGATGGACCTAGAGGTTATCATACTAAGTGAGGTAAGTCAGAGAAAGACAAACATGGTATCACTTATATGTGGAATCTAAAAAAAGCTGATACAAATGAATTTATTTACAAAACAGAAACAGACTCACAGACTTCAAAAACAAACTTATGGTTACCAAAGGGGAAAGGTGGGGGGGTGGGAGAGATAAATTAGAAGGTTGGGATTAACATATACACAATACTATATATAAAATAATCAACAAGGACCTACTGTATAGCACAGAGAACTCTATACTCAATATTCTGTAATAACCAACATGGGAAAAGAATCTAAAACAGAATGGATATATGTATACATATAACTGAATCACTTTGCTGTACATGTGAAACTAACACAACATTGTAAATCAACTATACTCCAATATAAAATAAAAAATTAAAAGAATTAAAATTTAAAAAAAAATCACATCTAAAACCTAGTTAGTAATATTCCTTAGCAATATCAGGATATTTTGATGGTGGGAAAAACTGGCAAATAATGACCCACAAATAATGCCTCGGCCTGGTGACTGGTCCTCAGCTGCAGGCAGATAGGCTGGGAGCAGGGACCTAGTCACATAGCAGAGCTATGGACCTGCTGAAAGTGCCTGCTGACATTCCAACACCTGACTCATACTAATTCTAGTAAAACTAATTCTCCACTAGAATATGATTACGAAAATCAAGTTGAATTAGACAACATCAAATATTTCTTCTAAGAGCTCTGTGGAAAGATTAGCTGACTTTCATCTCAAAAAAATTACAAAACATACTAAACATTTTGCATAAAGTAGGACTTTGAAAATCTTTGAAGAGGTACTTCCCTGGTGGTCCAGTGGTTAAGACTCTGCAATTCTACTGCAGGGGGTGCGGGTTCAATCTCTGGTCGGGGAACTAGGATCCAGAATGCCAAAAGGTGCGGCCAAAAAAAAAAAAATTAAAACCTTCGAAGAGATACAACAGACGATTAAAAGCCTTCAAAATTAGCAGTTAAAATAATACTTACAATGACTAAATACATTCAATTTAAAGGACTAAGCAAATGTAGTTGTCTTTGTCCTCTAAGCATTAAAGAAACAAAGTTTTAGTACATTTTGGGTTTTTTTGAAATCAATACAAAATTAGTTGCTATGGTTTGAATGATGCCCCCCCCCAAATTCCTATGTTGAAATCCCAACACCCAAAGATGATGGTATTAGTAGATGGGGCCTTTGGGAGGTGATTAGGTCAGGAGGCTAGAGCTCTCATGAATGGGATTAATGCTCTTATAAGAGACGCTACAGTTTCCTAGTCCCTTCTGCCGTGTCAGGACACAAGACACAAGAAGTCTGGGACCTGAAAGAGGGCCCTCACCCAAACATGTTCACACTCTGATTTCAGACTTTCAGCCAACAGAAGTTTGAGAAATAAATTTGTTGTTTATAAACTGCCCAGTCTGTGGTATTTTGTTACAGCAGCCTGAATGGACTAGGACAGTACTTTTTAAAAATTTTTTTAAACTTTTTATTTTGTATTGGAGGATAGCCAATTAACAATGTTGTGATAGTTTCAGGTGCACAGCAAAGCAACTCAGCCATACCTATACATGTATACATTCTCCCCCAAACTTCCCTCCCATCCAGGCTGCCAGGTTGCCACTGAACAGAGTTCCCTGTGCTATACAGTAGGTCCCTGTTGGTTATTTTAAATATAGCAGTGTGTACATGTCGATCCCAAACTTCCTAACTATCCCTCCTTCCACACCCTTCCCCCCTGGTAACCATAAGTTAGTCCTCTGTGAGTCTGTTTCTGTTTTGTAAATAAGTTCATTTGTATCGTTTCTTTTTAGATTCCACACATAAGGGATATCATAGGATATTTTTCTTTCTCTAGGACAGTACTTTATAGACCAAAGAGTTTAAAAAAATGAAACAAACTGTCTGAAGTTCAGCTATATCATCACAGTTTTCAGAGGTGATGATGATTAAGTGTGCTTTTAGTTTATTTGGGGGCCAACTATGTTTTTGTTGAAAAACAATAGTAGAAGGCAATATGAAAATGATACACATGTGCTTAAAAACCAAACTATCCAAAACAAATCTATTTCTGAATACATTTTACCACATTTAATCAACTGTAACAGACCCTAGCTTTGACATTGAATTTTATTCTCCAGGCTTGTAATTCCCCTTGTGGTATTTTCTTTTGCCACTAGGTGGCTGTAGGTTAGCTTACCTGATCCAGGCCAGTTTCTGTGAGAAATCAAATAGCTTATACAGAAAAGTTACCATCATACCATCATTGCTCATTTTGTATATTAATCACTAAAAGAATCAGAATTGTTCTATAGATCGATCCACTTTTTCAAACCCTTTACAATAAACTGCAGTTAAAAAATAAAAACTGTAAAGATATTTGATTAGATTATGAAGTGTTTAGAAAGTATAAATAGCTATTTTAAAACATTTGGAACAAGCCGCTATGTGTTACTGAACCAGATTCTTATCTATGGTACCTAAAAGTCAGTTTTACCAGCCTCAGTGGTACATAAATCAACACTGATGGTTTTAAAATTTCAAATAGAATGACACAAGTTTAAGAATTTTTAAGTACATTTTATTAAGAATGTATCCCTTTGATAAGATTATGCTTCAGGAGGCTTTTAATGCCCTTGACATAAAACTGTACACATTATACAAAAACAAGAAAACCACAAAAAAAAAAATCAAGGTGAGCAAAACCATTAGAGGACAAACCTTATTTAAATTATACACAACTCAATGAAATATTCTTACGGAAAATATATAAATACTTTTTCTTTCTATGTTACAGTTATACAATATAAATCAGATTTCAATGTCTGTTCAGTGACCTACAAACACCAGAACCTCCAAATATGTAGCAGCGTATTACTAAATAAAAAAGAAAATTTTGTGGTTAGGGAGCATTAAGTCAGATTTTTTTCACAATCCCTTACCACTTTTCAAAACTAATTTACACCATTTGTTTTACAATGCAGCTTTAGGGTTTCTGACAGGCCAATAATGGAACATTTTCAACTATTATCTATGAAAGTTTTAATCTCCCCCCTCCTTTGCCCCAAGACTTTGCATTTTGTGCTAAATCAACCTATTTAGTGGCAAAATTACAAGATATACTTTTTTGGCATAAATTATATTTTTCAAATTAAATATTTTATAAAGAAGGTCAAACAAAATGTGCAATTTATGCATGCTGTGGCATAGCTATCCACCTATATTACAAAAATACTCTAAAGGGGAGAAAATCCACATTCTGTGTGAGTCATAAAACACTACTATGAATGAAAACTACCCTGGGAACCTAAAACTAAAAGAAAAAACAAATGCTCCTAGAAAGATTCTCACAGATTTCAATATTGTCTGATAAGCACTGCTATTAATTTTACCGGTATGCTTTTATAATCAAACTCTCACTGTAGTGATACTCTTGAAATGAAGCTGGTAATAATGTATTCCCTGAATGGGGAGACAAGGGAGACCTTTCCCAACTTACATTTTGGAAAATGTGAAATGTTCTTTTACTCCAACAGCTCTTCTCATAAAACTCTCTCAATTAATTGTTTCTTTTTTCCCATGTTCAATGGAGTGTGAATTTGAGACCAAACTGGAAGCATAGGACAAAAGGGGAAAAACCTTACTTCCAAAGGACCTTTCCCAAGGTAGTTTACAACGCTCCTCTCACACAAAATTAGCACCTCACTCTTACCATGCAAAAGTAACTGCAGTTATAATTTGGATGACAATTTGATTGCTTTTTATTGCTTAATGATCTGTGCTTTAATGTGGGAATAAAAGGCATCCTCTGAATGGAATGAAAAAAAATTTATATAAATAGCAGGAGACAAATCTAAATAAGCATTCCCACCTCACTGCTGAACACTCTGCCATTGTAATATGCCCAGAAAAACTCAGCTTTAATTACCTCAAGCTCTGGATAAAAGAGCTCAAAACTATTAAAGCCACCCCATTTCAAAAGGACTTATACACCTGATGTTAGAGTAACTACCACAATAAAGTATATACCTTCAAAGAGCCTCTTTCAAAGCCAATGTCTTACAGAATGCCCTTATGCTACCAATCTTCATTAGAAAATTTTTTATTAGGGAGAAAAGACTTTTTCCCTCCTCAAGTCTATCTAAGCATAAATAGGAAGTAAAAGTATAAGAAATTTTAGACCATATTTAATTACAAATACTAATTTCTAATTTCCGTATTTATCAGTATTTACTTATTAGTATGTGAAGCTGAAATCTGTTCTTGAAAAAAATTTCAATTAGAAATGACAATTCACTTTACAATTAGAAATTCACAGTTTACAACCAGCACAACTGCCCAAATTCCTCCAAATTATTCAATAATTACCAGTAGTACAAATTTATATGGACTAAGATTAATTCTAAAATCTTGGAAAACTACAGTATTGACATTATTTTGGTATTTTATAGTCTGGTAATATCTATTACATATAGGTGCTTTTCTCAATTATTTCTATTACCACTGACAACATTCCTAACCTTTTCTGCTATAATTTAATATTTTAAACACTTAAGTAAATCACTTGGCACCGCATGTGAGCATTTTTCATCATAGAAGTCTACTTTTATACAAATAAGTACTTAAAGGAAACATATTAGACCTGTCAGTGAAACATGGATAAACCAAGTAGCAGTATACATTTAAGTATAGACATCTTTTTTTCTTAGATTACTGAGAACCACAAAGCTCTGTCTCCCCAAACTAAGTGCTATAGGCAAATATTATGATATATACACACATCTTTCAAAGTAATAATCAAAAAAACTGTTCAGGCTAATAGTAATGAAGACTTCATTTCAGGATGAATGAGTGAGGTGGGGTCCAGGGATGAGTGTGTGTGTGTGTGTGTGTGTGTGTGTGTGTGTGTGTGTGTGTGTGTGTGTGTGTGTGTGTGTGTGTGTGTGTGTGTGTGTGTAACAAAAAATTTACTGTTAACTTTCGAGGGATTAAACCACAGATTTTATATTAACTGAGGTAGTGTTTAAAATGAATGTCTAAAATATGTTAATCCCATTATTCATAAGATTACTACATCACCTCCTTTGGAGTTTTTAATCACTATTTGGTCTAGTATCTCTGACATTTGGTTCTCCGGAAGGCAGTTTAATCATCCAAGACCAAAGACCAAGGTGACAGGCAACGTTCTTAGAAGTACTGTTAACATTTAAATAAACACTTGGGTTCAGTGATAAATTAAAGTTAAAAAAAAAAGCATTTATCTTCAATTGGGTTTTATGAAAGAAAATCTGAAGAACCACTTTTTAACATAAGCAGAAGCTTACAGCCCTTATCTGCTTTGTTATAATGTAAGTTGCTACACAGTGCACATAAGAACAATTCACTGAAGTGCAGTCAAAGAGGTGTTATGAAGTGAGATGAAATGCTTCATCCCAATTGGAACTTTCAGTGCCAGTATATTTAAAAAAAAAAAAAAAATCTCTGTGAGTTACGTTTTCTAGTTCACAGGGTTCTTTACAGAGATCTCAAAGAACAAGCCCATTATAAAAAGGATCTGTAATATGGGAAGATATTAATCCATGTACTATGACTGTGTCAGAGTTGATGCATAACTGTAAAAATGGTCTAAACAAATGAATTAAAAAAGGGTCCTAATCAGTCCAGCTGGATTTTTTTTTCTATTTATATACAGACCTCAAAAAGATAATCCTTTCATTTACAAGCATTCTAATGAGGATGGCCATGCTTTTTTATATACAAATTTGCATATATGTTTAATTCCTGTAAAGATTTCCAAATATTTTTAGACATACACAAATTAAACACACAAATAAACAAAACCTTGCCCTCATCAACTTAATTTTGCAAATGTGATAAAGGCAATTACTGTACTCATTCATAAACTCACCTATCACTGCATTTAGTTTGTGCAAAACAAGAACACTGATATAAAAATTAAATTACTGCTGCTTTAAAATTTGGTACTTAAGGCTTTTCACTACAATTTTTAATCGTAATAGTAAGTTTCATTAATGATTTTTTAAAAGGAACTATGGCTTTTCTTTTCCCATGGAATGTATAAATTGTAGGCAAACTTATCTTTTCCTCAAGAGATGCAAGATTTTATTTAATGCTTTCTTTTGCTTTAGGTCTAAATTAATAGTGCTTGTTCAAGTTACGGTTTAAAATGGTGATATGGGAAGCTGATGAAAATGGAAGTCCACTGAAAATATATGCATTCTATGAATGGAAAATACTTTGAATTATAAAATAATTTTTCTGATTTTAATCAGGAACTGTAGTGAAAAACCTTAATTAGTTCAAATAGTCTACAATAACACATTGCAACAAAACTGAAGAGATGGAAAACAAGAAACTTTATGTAAGTCTAGTAATGTAAAAATAATTTATAAGTCCTGGTTGTTGAGGCTCTTCTTTCGCTGTGAGGCTACAAACCTCTGAAGTAGTGTTATAAACATGAAGAAAAAAGTGGAAGGGCCAAAGATCCCCCTCTAATACCAGCAGTTACAGCACACCCCATTGTGCTAATAGGATGCACCCTCAGAGACACTGATTCCTAGTTTCCACAAATTAGTTAACAAACAAGGCATCTTTATATTTACCCTAAAAAAAGAATTCAGAAATAACGGTGTGAAGGGTGCTTCTGCATATCTTATTATTGTTCCACTGTTATTATGCTCTTAAAATGAAAAAATAGAAAACCTATGTAGGTATTCAGTGCTTGGCTCTTGCATACAATGGTAACTAAAACTCTTAAAACTGTGGTAATGAACAATGAACCCCTAAAAGGGCTCAACGGGGGAGAGAGGAAGTTGTTTCGGTTAGGGAAGTCCGCAGTTCCAACTGCTCATGTACCAGTAATTGCTGGAACAGCATAGCGAAGATACTCCTATCTTTGCTGCCCAGTCAATCGGCATTTTCTGAGGCTTTTAGAAGTCCACAAATATGAATATATATAGTATACATCTATATACATCATAAATATGAGGTCAGGATTCAACAGATGTATCAACTATAGGTCGCTTTGGTGGTGTTGCCAAGACAGCCTCTGCTTCTTCATGCATCTAGAAAAGAAGTGGTAAATTATTAATGACTTTCTAGTGTATCAACAGATATAATCTCTTTTAACTTAATTCAAAGAGATTTTTGAAAGATAAAGTTCAAAAGTACAAATCCTACTTACTTGTAAAAACTGTACATCCTGAAATAATTCTTGTATGAACCTCCGACATGGAAGTCTAAATGTGCAGTGTGACAGCAAATGGGAAACCTCAGAGTAAAGGCATATGTCATCAAATGTCTGAGGGTACTTCTCCTTAATTCTAAAACGGAAGAAAGGACTAGGATGTGATAAAAATTATAATAATGACTTTGCTATTTTCTTTCAAAATATCACTTTTTAAATATCTTTTTCCTCCAGATATTGATTAAGTGGTACATCTGGGTGATGGCATAAGAATATAAAATAGTAAATATTCCTACCTCACACTTACATTAGCTATTTTAAGTTTGGGATTATCTCTTAAAATGATAAAAACACAAATACTTCTTGGAAAGTTAGAAATATTCTTTATCACTGGCATGAGAAATTACAAAATTTATTTATCAGCCTAGGATAACTCAAGTATTTTCAAAACTAAGTTTTAAAATAGAAATAAGTTTTTAAGGTTAGACTGAAATTATTAATATCCTTGACTGGGCTCGCTCTCTATATCTTTCAACCTTTAACAGTGGCTTTTAGCTGGCAGAGCATCTCAGAGTCAGTGGTGGTATGGGGTAATGCACAGATTAAGGACACACTATACTTAGAGCTTCTGACCAGGAGGTCTGCAGTGGGACCCTGGCATCTGTGTTACTATTATTTTGTAAAGCCCCACAGGAGACCCTGAGGTGCATTTTTTTTTTTTTTTTGAGGACCACTGCTTTAAATAGTGCAAATCAAAGATGCTGAAGATTGCCTGAATTTTCTTTTATCATGTTGCTGTGATTTAGAAAAGCAATAAAAATTCTGCAACTTTTATTAAAAGAAAGGAGTAAAAATAGGGAAAAATTAAACCAAGAAAATATCACTTATTTTTATGTATGCCAGCTTTTCTTAAGCTTTAAGGTCTCAGGATACCCCTACTGTCTTAAAAATTACTTGAGAACCCCACAAATTTTATTTTTTGTGGGTGATAGCCATCAATAATTACCATATAAGAAAGTAAAACTGAGAAAATTTCAAAATATTTATTAATTCATTTAAAAAATAAAATTATTGCATGTTAACATAAATACATATACTTTAATGAAAAAAAACTATATTTTCCAAAACTAAAAAAGTGAGAAGATTGGTATTGTTTTACATTTTTACAGATCTCTTTAAAGTCTGGCTGAATAGAAGACAGCTGGATTCACATACCTGCTTCTGCATTCAATTTGTAACCGTACGCTAGTTTGGTTGACGTATGTAAAGAAAATCTAGTCTCACTCAGATATGCCATGCAGTTGAGAACCACTGATGTAAGCTAATTAGTCTAACTTTTGAAGTATTTCAAATATCTTTTTCACCATAAAAAGCAGAACAAAGAATACTCATGCTCATAGCTTACTTACGTTAAAAGCCCAGTTTCATGACATTTAGTTGAAACTGAACTACTCAAATTAATGACTAATCTCAGAACTTCTTTGCGAAGGAGTATACGGCACATTGGTGTATCATCTGGAATTGTTTTAACACCTGAAGAGAAGATTAAAATATTTTATCTATATCACAATAGAAAAGTATTATAACTCATGGAATTTGTTTTTTCAACTCTACCAAATATATAAAACTGAGATAAACTGCACATGACCTGCCAATCATTTTGGGAGCAAAATTCTTTCTAATGAAAGCAGATAGCTAAGAGGGTATATATCAGCAGCTGATATAGGTGCAACAGTTATCTAAACATACCTCAGTAAAACTGACTTGTCATAGTTATGAGACAACTTTAATTAACAGTATGTATCTACAACAACAACAGACTAAGTATAGTTATACAGGGCTTGGATTTAAACCTGAAAACTTACCTAGTAGCAATTCTGTGCTTTTGGTGCTGCTGGCTGATCCTTCTTGAGACACTCCATCACTGCATCCAGAAATGCCCGAAAATTTAGAAGGAACTACTTCTAAGGGATTATGGATAGTCTGCTCACACCAATCAGAATATGGAATGTCTTGAAGGTCTGAAGAAAAAATTAAATCAATTAACAGATCGTAATGGCTTAATTCCTATGCTTGCACTGTATACTATAGAAGAGATGATTCCTTGTAATTTCTTTCCAGTCTTCAATAATTATTTTCCCTGATGAAGATTTTCAAAGTAAATTCAGACCACTCAGATAGTAAAATTTGCTAAATTCTAAAGACATTTATACATAAAATTTTATACTCCTAAATTATAAAAAATACATAAATACGTGTTTATTTAAAGAATTCAAATAAAGATGTATACAGAATAAAAAATGAAGGTACCTTATCTACCCCCTCTCCCATCCCTCCCACCCCCAAACTAAATACCCCTCTCTTAAATATATAAAAATTCAGATATTTGCTATTTTAAATTTCTCTTTCTTGCTCTTTTGGTGTATAAGTGGGATTATACTGTATCTATTATTCTATCACTTGTTGTTCCCACCATTTAATAATTACCAATATTAGAATCACAGTTCCCTGGGCTTATCAGTTCCTTCCTTAGAGTTAAATTTACTATACTACCCATGCATTGCTAAGGTATACTCCTAGATGGGATTTTAAGGTCAACCAAACATCTTAGTGCTGTTAAAATTATTTAAAAATTTCCTGAGCACTTGAAGTGATTAGAGCAAATGGAAATCAGAAAGTCTTTGGTTATCCTTTTAGGAAGTAACATTGGGCAACCCAGAAATCATGCAACCTCAGTAGCTACAAAAGAGATTGAGAGAGAAGAGACACACTCAGCCAGAAGGTGAGACCTCTTGATAGCTAGTTCAGTCCTCTTTCCACTACAACACATTGTCAGAGTATTAAAAAGAGCTTTTAAAAAAGCTTTTTAAAAAGTCCAGGAAACTAGACCAATGTAAACACACACTACCTCTCCCTATGCTGTTTTCAACAGAATAGATATCACCACCTCATCTCATCTTTAAGCACTTCCTAAGATTAGTATTTACATAGCACTAAGCGGAATATGCTTTGGTTCCTCAGAAAATCAATTTAGCATAGCTTTAATATTAAGGAAATCATGCATCTGTCAGGCACTTAAAATTAATGTATGGTACTTAAATTATACATTGATTTAAAATATAAAACTACTGCCAAAAGATCTGAGAACTAAAGATGTACTTAAAAACCAGCAATGCTGAATAACCAGGTAAGAGATGACTATGTTATTTTAGACTCAGTTGATGAGCTTCCCAGGGAGTAAAATGACAAAATATTCCAGTGCAAGGAACAATAAGAAAATTATACTTCTTTTAATCAACATGTTTCTGAAAAGTTATAAACTAATTCATTTCAGCCTCACCTTCAACCAGTGATGACTCCTAACATTTCTAACCTGTTACAACCACATCTTATTTCTAAAGATATCATTCATTCTCATTAAAAAAAAAAAAAAAAAATCATGAGTCTAACTAAGCCAGGCCAAAAGAATTAGTTTCTTCCATTGGAAGACGTGAAAAAGCATCCTAAGTATAGTGATAACAGAAGGCTTTTACTACTACATGGGGTATTTTTTTGTGTGAAACCTGCTATAAACCATATGAATAAATTTTTTAATGAAATAATTACATGTGCTAAATGGAAACTTCAGAGAACAAGTGGGTAGAATATAGGCACTATTTATAAATTGGCACGATAAGGAGAACCAAAACTTCCTGAAACTGGGAAAGGACCAGCTAGTTGGCCTCCTTCTTCTTATGCATGGAAGGTAATGTCTAGGACTCTGCTGAAGGCAAAACTGTGCATACTATATTGATGATACTGACTTTTAGGGACCTTTATTTTCTATCTTCTCTTAAAAAGTATTCAATGCAATGATACTTATACTTTTACTCAACACATTTTATTTCAAGATTATTTTTAATTTGGATGAAGCATTGTGTCCATAAACTGAACCATTTTATCTATGTGATTGATGTTTAGTTTCTTCACTGTAGTTGTTTGCTTTTACTGCTTCCTCTCTTTTTAATTAACAATATTCTAGCTCAGCTTTATTTTATCTTTTAATTAAAAATGGAGACATGAAGCATAGGACAGACCAGACTCTAAGAAACTGGATACCTTCTTTATTCCCTGTATCTGGGCATAAGGCTGACTCCAGCCACTCTATGTGGGAAAGAACAAAAAGCTCTAAGCAAAAAATTACATAAGTCCATATGGGCTAATAAAGAAAAATCATAAGCTCAATTTTTCCTATCAGAAAGTAGCCAAGTCGCCAAATAGCTTATCTGAAATGCTGAAACAATTCTTTATGAAAAACGTTAAGAATTTCTGTGAGGAGCTCTGTCTCTGGTAGATATACCCACCTGATCACCAGTTCCCCTTGGCAGCAGGGATGTAAAATGAAATGAACAAGGAGATTTTCCTTAGGAGCACAGTAAGATCATTCTAACTGACCTGTCAGAATTTATGAAAGAATATTATTTCTAACATAAACAACTTAGTGTGAGTTACCATTAACGGAGAGCCTACTGAATGTTAATCTTACATGTTAGTAAGTACCAAAACCACACCATAAGGCAGGTATCGTTATTCCTATTTAGAGATTTAAGAAAAAATTAAAAGTAAATCTCAGTGAAACTATGTAGATTGCCCAAGATCAGATAACTAATAAGATGGAAAAGTTTGGCTTTGAGCCTAAGTCTCCTTGATACCAAAACTCACACTCTGCTATGTTTACACCAGGGGTCTTCAGTGTTTCTTGAAGCCCTGGCATTTCCTAGCCTTCTCTACCCCCAATTTTATACTTGGGCAAGGCTAGTAGATGGAGTGCCACCCCACTGTTCCCCTTACATCCTCATCTGCATACCACTGAGCTTTTGTATAGATTTTGATTGAAACATGGGTTTTGCAGCTAAAATAATTTTGAAAACCACCACTGTCTCTTTAGGGCCCTCCCCTACCCCATGTAGTTTCTACCCACTCCTCACAAATTTGTCAGTTTAATAACCTAGACATTCAAACTGATCTCTTGCCATTATCTTTTATAGTTAGCTGATTTTTTTTCCCAGTGCTCTCTCTTTCACAGATGGACTGGTCTACAACACTTAGAAGGTTTCCCACTCAGTTGGTTAGCTACATTAGGGCAAATGTGGTGGTATACATAAAAATGGACCCAAAAGAAACATATAATACTAAATGTTGAAAGGCCAACATGTTGCCTTGTACACTAAACAATACAGTGCACAAGTATCTGTGAAGGTGGTAGACACAGAATAAAATGTTAGGAAATATCCTAATAGCCTTTCCACTGAGCTTTAACATTTTTTGAACAACTACCACTACCAACACTACCAACACTACCACCAGACTGAAAGTTTCAAAGAATGAAAAGTCTTGTGTTCAAGTCCTGACATCCCTTTAAAATGATCATTACATAGTAGAGGGACAACTTCAGACTATAACTACAAAGCTACAGTAATCAAAACAATATGGTACTGGCACAAAAACAGAAATATAACATATAGACAAAGGGAACAGAATAGAGAGCCCAGAAATAAACCCATGCACTTATGGTCAATTCACCTACGAGAAAGGAGGCAAGAATATACAATGGGGAAAAGAAAGTCTCTTCAATAAGTGGTGCTGGAAAAACTGGACAGCTACATGTAAAGGAATGAAATTAGAACATTCCCTGGCACCATATACAAAAATAAACACAAAATGGATTAAAGACCTAAACTCCTAGAAGAAAACAGAGGCAGAACACTCTTTGACATAAATTGCAGTAGTATATTTTGGATCTGTCTCCTAGAGTAACTGAAATAAAAACAAAAATAAACCTAATTAAACTTAAAAGCTTCTGCACAGCAAAAAACAAAACAAACAAAACAAACAAAAAAAACACCCCATAAACAAAATGACAATTTATGGACTGTGAGAAAATATTTGCAAACAATGCTACTGACAGGGGATTAATTTCCAAAATATACAAACAGCTCATACAGCTCAGTATCAAAAAAAAAAAAACCCAAACAACCCAATCAAAAAATGGGCAGAAGACCTAAATAAACATTTCTCCAAAGAAGACATATAGATGGCAATGAAAAGGCCAACAGGCACATGAAAAGATGCTCAATATCACTAATTATTAGAGAAATGCAAATCAAAACTACAAGGTATCACCTCACACCAGTCAGAATGGCCATCATTAAAAAGTCTACAAACAGTAAATGCTGGAGACTGTGAAGAAACAGGAATGCTCCTACATTGTTGGTGAGAATGTAAATTGGTGCAGCCACTATGAAGAACGGTATGGAGGTTCCTTAAAAAACTAAAAACAGAGTCACCATGTGATCCTGCAATCCCACTCCTGGGCATATATCCAGAGAAAACTCTAATTGGAAAAGATACATGCACCCCAATGTTCATAGCAGCACTATTTACAATAGCCAAGACATGGAAGCAACCTAAATGTGCATCAACAGATGAATGGATAATGAAGATGGAATATTACTCAGCCATGAAAAAGAATGAAATAATACCATTTGCAGCAACATGGA
Organism: Delphinus delphis; assembly: GCF_949987515.2. Taxonomy (NCBI): domain Eukaryota; kingdom Metazoa; phylum Chordata; class Mammalia; order Artiodactyla; family Delphinidae; genus Delphinus; species Delphinus delphis. Next base: position 141,020,173 of record NC_082685.1, on the reverse strand, counting down.
TGGACCTAGAGATTATCATATTAAGTCAGAAAGAGAAAGACAAATATATGGTACCACTTATATGTGGAATCTAAAAATGATACAAATGAACTTATTTACAAAACAGAAATAGACTCACAGACATAGAAAACAAACAATGGTTACTAAAGGGGATGGGGGGGATAAATTAGGAGTTTGGGATTAATATATACACACTATTATATATAAAATAGGTAAACAAGGGCCTACTGTATAGCATAGGGAACTATATTCACTATCTTGTAATAACCTACGATGGAAAAGAATCTAGAAGAGAATATACATACACACACACAACTGAATCACTTTGCTGTACACTTGAAAGTAACACAAATACTGTAAATTATCTATACTTCAATTTAAAAAAATAGTATAGGAAATATTTTTTAATTATCTGCCATGGAAAATAAAGACGTCTCATTTCTGATACACAAAATACTTAATATGGCTGATACCAGTGCTTCTCAAACATTCATGTGTACATGAATAACCTGGGCATCTTGTTAAAATGCTGATTCTGATTCTGCGTGTGGGGCAGAGTCTGCATTTCTAATAAGTGCTCAGGTGATGCTGATGCTGCTGGTCTGCTGACCACACTTTGGGTAGGAAGGGCTCTGCAGGACTTGGTCCCTACCCGTTTTTCTAGACTGATTCTGTATTTCCTCTCCCTTTGCTTTCTGAGCTCCATTCCCACAGGTGTCTTTTTAGTCCTTCCTACTTCCCATACTTGCTCCCATCAGAGAAGACCTTTGCTCATGCTGCTTCCTCTCTCTCAAAATTCTCTATACTCCAGTCTTCACTTAGGTTCTATTCATTCTTTCAACCACAGCTCAACAGCAATTCTTCCGAAGTCTCTTCTTTGATCTGCCTACTTGGTTATATTCCTTTGTTAATACCATGTACCTATCCTTGATGGCGCTTGTTACAAACGCAGTATTTATATTAATATTTGTGTACTGATTGATCGAGTGGTCAGTCAATCCATTTCCTTCTCCATTGGATAAAAGCTCAAAGAGTGTAAGAATAATATCTTTCTATTTTTCTCTCTCTCAATTGTTTTCCTAGCATCTAGTTTAATGCCTGATCCACAGTAGTGATGTAATAAATATTAAGTTGAATGCATAAATCCATAGAGGTTCAGTGACTTTTTAACAATTAGCCTGCCTCCCTTCATACCTCCGAGAGGGGTATCAATAGTAAACTGTAATCACTTCCCAATTAAGAGTTATTCTCCTCCTCACTTCGTATCACTAGAACAACAGGTGGAGGGGTTCTGATCCTGTGCCAAGGTGAGAGCCTTGCTGACTGCAGCAAGTCTTCCACAAGTCCCACACTTGATGTGACGCCACTTGATTACTAGCTCAATAATCACAAATGGATTAGAACTAGCTGGGACTGTCTTGTGACTGGGTAATTAGGGAGCTGGCTTCCCTATCTCGTTTGATAAATAAAGAGAAAACACTTACATAGCAAAACTCCACAGTAAGTGCTTCATAAGTATTTGTTGAATGAGTAAATGAAGAAACAGAACTTAGAAGAACTAAAATATCATAAACAATGTATAGACAAATGATTTTAAATAGCATCTTCTTTACTGTGTACAATACATCAGAACAATAATGCCCAAACCTTTCGCTCACAGAAAATGAAAATAATTATAGCACTCTGGGTCCCTGGACAGGACTGTTCACAGTGGTAAGTGCCTAGTCCAAGGGTTTGTCAAACCCAGGCCCGATTGGGGCATGGAGCCACGGAAGGGATTAATCTCTCAGCACATCCATATCCTATTTGTGGATGTGGTACAACAGTGTGCTGCAACCCATCAGTTGGGAAGTTCTGAATCAGGATGCCATGGAGAAACGTGGATGAATGACCCAGAGAACTTTGGTTATCACTAGATTTTTTTGAGGGTGGCTAAGTGATATTCACCAAGAAAAGCTATCTACACATATTTATAAAAAAGCTGAATCTGGATCTGATTCATTCACTCCCTCACCAAAAAAATATTGAGTGCCTAGTATATAAAGCAGTACTCAGCTGAGTATTAGAAAATAAAAATGAAAAGGCATGACAGACCATACCTTGAAGGAACTTATTGAGTAGAAGGGAAAAAAATAACCAAGCAATAATTATCATAAGAGATCTATGTACAAAGAGCAATGAAAGTAAAGAGGAAGAAGTGTCAACATACGACTAAGAGGGTCACAGAAAGCTTTGAAGATAAAACAGCCCCAACTCTGAGGATGAGGTGGGCTTGCCAAATGCACTGTGTGTGAGCTTGCATGTGCGTGAGGAGAAGGCGCAAGAGGGAACAGTAGGGAAAACACACTCTTCATGCCTAGAACCATGAAAAAGAGCACAGTCTGTTCAAAAAACATCTAGTCAGTAGCGGTGTATCAATTATAAGATAGGAGAATGGTAAAAAAAACAGCAGACAGATCACACAAAGAGTCTTGTGTGCTGGACTTGAATAGGCAGTAAAAAAAACTGTCAACAGCCTAATCCAAGGCAGTAGTATGAAAGATGAATTGGAAGGGGAAAAAACTGGAGACAAACTTACTAACATTCCCACAGGGAGATGCTGAGTGACCGTACTAAGGCTGAGGTAATGCAAATGGAGTAAGAGGGATGATCAATCGGGCTGGGAGATGACTTGTGACTGGAGCAGATTCAAAGACAGGTGGGTTCATCTTGAAGGACATAATCACTCACCTGAATGACTACATATTGCACTCAGTTGGTTACTGGGCTGGAAACCCAGAATTTCAATACAGACACAATAAAGGCAGTTATCATCTGTATGTTCCTGTAGTCCAGTGTCTTCTGTGCTTTCTAAAAACAGAGAAGCATCTGAATGGATTGAATTCATTATTTCTGTAAGACTCATCTGCTGTCGTAGCAAGTGAAAAGAGTTTTTTACAAGACCTCCAGTTCCAGATGGAAGACCTGTGCATAAGTAAATACAAAACATAATCTGATGAAGATGGTATCAATGACACCTCTTTCAAGGTGCCTTAAACTATGTGAAATTTTAAAGAAGGGAAATTAGGGAAGAAAACCAGAACTCCTTTTATGATTCAAAATCTAACCTTAACTGGGGAGAAAAACAGGATAATTTGCTTTAAATTATGAAAATAATTAACATCAGCAGATATACTTATATTACTTTAATATGGGGTTTTAAATACAAAATAAAAAATTAAGATTACACAATTAAGTATCATTTCAATTCTTAATATTTGTGTAATCAATTCTTAATATTTGTGTAAAGAAAAGTAATAATTCCGAGTCTAAAGAGGTCCTTGTTAAGAAAAAAATCATCAAGATTTTAAAGCTTTAAATTTGTGGCTGATAGGCATATATTAATTAAAATACCACAGCTCATAGCAAAGAGAGATCATGTAATGTATTAAGTACATTTTTCTCTCTCTCCTTTCCCCAAACAGCTGTTGCTTAGACCTATGAGTGTAAGTGTTAAAATTTTTTCACGTATTGTTTGTTTAAAACAGAAGCAACTGATCTGGTCTTTGTCTTCTTGAGAGGCTTGGTACTTAGTTGGAAAAACACTTTAAGTCTCTCGCAAAAAAATACTGTGGTTTAATTTTAAATTGACTCAAACAATTATTTTGCTATAATTTTTTAAGTTGACCCAAAAGTAAGTATACCTGAATTTTTAGTGTCATCCTACTGAAAAGAATTTTCTTTTTAATATAAAGAGGAGAACAAAAACCATGCATTACCTCCTGCATCATGGGCAAACACTCTTGCACCTCGATCATCATGTGGAGGTATGTTTTTTGCCTGAAAATAGGGAATATCCTTTACCTAAAATAGATATGTCATGGTAAGTCCTGTTATAAAAATTCACTTTATGTATATTAGCATAATTAAATGAAATGTAATTTAAACAGAATTACTATAGCACATGAACCTATAATGAAAAGATACTGAAGAAGGTTAAATCACCAAAACTTGACAAAATAGCATAAAACTCTTAAGGTCCTTATCTATTCTTGGTGACTTAAATGGATATTAAAATAATTATTTTAGAATTTATCTAAAATGTTTTTAGACTTCTAAACAAATGTGTATTCTTTAGTACTATCTACCTTCTAGAGATTTGTGAGTATTTCGTGGGATTAGCACAACATGTGGCTGCCATGTTCGGGATAAATAGGATCAAGGATTAAATAAAACAAGGAATACATTGTACATTTCAAACTTACACAATGTTATATGTCAGTTATATCTCATTTAAAAAAAACAATAAGGAATAAGTCAAGTGTGACTAAAAAGCAAGATTAGGCATTAAAATTTCTATAGAGAATATACTGATAAAGAAATCAAACAAGATGCCGATTTAGTGTGAGGAGAAGGATAATGTGCTGGGGACTTAGAGATGCTAAATAAAAGAGTATAGAATAGTTGAGAAAAGTGAAATAATTCTCATGGTAAAATTTCTTTAAATAACACTGCCTAAAAATACCACCTTCCCCCAAATTAGTATTTGCTCTAAATTATAATTTCTAATAAGCAGTTATAGAATATGAAAAAAAACGTAAACCAACTCATAAGAAAACAATAGAATTTATGATACCTGGAATATATCATTGATGTCTACTGGAAGAGCAAGACCAATATAGTCATCTGAGCTACCATACGTTGCACTGGACACCATGGACCTCACTGAGGAGGATCGCTGCAGGGTATTTTGGTTAATAGGACTTAATAAATCTTCTTTATCTAGCGAAGCATAACTTAAAGCTTTCATGAACCTATAATACCATTAAAAAAACTATATTAGTTTCTTGATTTGTTACAGCAATCACATAAAGAATTATAGTTTATTTTCATACCTTCATAAAAGAAAGGAAGCTAGTCAAGTACTAAAGAGTGCCATCTTATTTACTGAGAACATATGAATACTTGAAAATATTTCTCTCTTATAAGTTGATATATAAAAGGTCGTCAGTAATGTTGACTGTTGACCAAAAACAACTGTTACGGTCTCCCAGGTAAAAGTGAAAAGGTGAGCAATTAAGATAACTTTCAACATCTAGCAGTAAAAAATAAATAAAAAACTGACCTCAGAAAACAGAGGTATCATCCAAGAACTAACTTCACAACCATTTGAGACTGCTAGATTTGCTATAAGTAAGGGCACGTCTACTAATTCTATTTAAGATTATTTTTATTAAAATAAGGATAATCACTTATTCTTTGTGTGGTAATTACTTTATCAACATAAGATTTTGTAACACAGAAGACAGACACAAAACAGTAAAAATGGGACTCCCCTGGTGATGCAGTGGTTAAGCATCCACCTGCCAATGCAGTGGACACGGGTTTGATCCCTGGTCGGGGAATGCCACAGAGCAACTAAGCCGGTACGCCACAACTACTGAGCCTGAGCTCTAGAGCCTGCATGCCACAACGACTGAAGCCCGTGCACCCTAGAGCCCGTACTCCGCAACAAAAGAAGCCACCACAATGAGAAGCCTGTGCACTGCAACAAAGGGTAGCCCTCGCTCGCCACAACTAGAGAAAAGCCCGTGCACAGCAACAAAGACCCAACACAGCCAAGAATTAAAATAAAGTACACATCTTAAAAAAAAACAGTAAAAATGGTATCATATATAAATATTACAAGAGACAGTTTTATATGAAGCACTGATATTTCCTCAATGCATTCCTTACCAGTGATTCCATAACATGGAATAATGACATTTCCATAAGATACACCTTTCTTATACAGATTTTTATTCATGCAACAGACATGCTAAGATATTTATCATACGCCTGCTTTGTACAAGGTTCCACACTATATGTATACTGCTATTTGAAAACTCAAGTCATTTAAAATGTAATAACATACCCTGATATTAAAACGAAGAATTATTTTGAAAAGAACACAAAATAATGTTTTATAAATAGTAGCTATTAAAATTATCATAGCAAAACCCACTAATTTCTATGAACTTCCACCTAAAAACCACTCATAATTGAAATTTACAAATTTTATAAAATAGGTCAGTAGTTTTTAAATTGTACTCTGTTATACCTCTGTGATTCCACAGAACTCTTCAAAGACTACTGGAGTGAAGGGGAAGAAATTACTGGTATACTCACCTCCACAATACCTATTTCAACCAGAATAGCTCTGTTTTTACATATTCTACGTTTTGGGTTTCCACAGCAATGTTTTTGTGAAGAAAGGTTTCTCTACTTAAAAAGCGACATTTAAAAAAAGCTTAAAACCACTTGATCTAGTCCAATCTCCACTAGATTAGGCAATTGAGGCCTACATACTTCAAAATTCATGAACTTTACCATACAGATTTACCACGGTAAACAATTGAGAGGTTTGCCTGCGTTTGTTCTGCACTGATGAGGCTTGCAGAACTTTTGAATTCCAAGCAGATGAGACATTATAGCATAATTTATGGAACTTTTTCCAAGTTCATTCATTCAGTGCCAGGATTATAACTCAAGATTAAGGATTCCTACTTCAGTGTTTTTTCTGCTATGCCCCAAGGAAATACTCAGTAAGATATGGTTTTTAAGAATGCTGGATTCATGCTAACCATTATACCATAGGTATCAGTATGACTACTCTTCTAATTTTATAAGAAAAAAAAAAAAATCTTCTCAGCCTAGATTCCAAACTATTATTTTACAGTAAATGTGTAGTTATCGTCCATCATTTTCATTTTCTCTGAACTAACCAAAGGAAACAAGTGGGAATAGGAAGACTAATGTCTACACAATTTTTTCCTCCATGGAACCCAGTACACAGTTAAGTACTAAACACAGTTTGAAGAATAAATGACAGATTTGACCAACATGAGATTTTTGTTAAGCCTCATGCCTCTGTACAGCTGTTTCTGTTTCTCTTGACTGCTTTTTCTTTTTTTTTCCCCTCCCAAGAAATTAAAAACATCTATTAATCCTTTATAGTGCTGATAACTTGGCATTTTATTCCAGGAGTAAGATTTCCAAATATCCTTCTCTTGATCTAACAGAGAATACAGGAAATAGGATCCTAAGAACCCAGAATGATTAGGAAATAGTGATTCGGAATAGTTGTTTCTGGTTTATTCTAATGAATATTTAAGCAATGAAACTTTTTATCTGTGCTTTAATCAGTTTAGATAGAAATGCCTGCTTCAGTGAGACAGAATAACCCTAACTGGGTGGTTCAGAGTTAACAGCACTTTGGTTATTGTACTGAGCTCTAAGATGGTGGTACCCTTACTGCTTATTTTGGTGTGCTCCATTACTGCCCCTTGCTGAATGCTACTAGCTGCTGTAGTCTCTGAGTTTCCAAATACTTCGTTGTAGTATAAAAGTTTCCTCCTTTGCCACCAATTTTATCAGCTCTCCTTTCCTGTCAGTGTCCCTACCAGTAGCAGCTTATAACTGTTGCTTCCATAGGCCTGAAAATCTGATATACAAACTTGTTAGAATAAACATCAACAAACTATGAATGTGGGTCAGAGGTACTTCCTTTGAATAAAATCTGTGAAGTTCACTGCATAGGTTTATACTAGTGAGCTGTTGGGAGGGATGAGGCTGTCAGGTAGATAAGACATTACTGCATAATTTATGAAATTCTACCAAAGGGAATATAATTTATTATTTGCTACAAGGGATCTCTTCTACTAAATGTGTTAACATTCCTGAAACAAAATTGCTTAATAACTTAAGAATTTGGTTATATAAGAGCCAAATGGATTACATGAAAGAAATAACTATCAATAATAATAGTGATGATGATGATAACAGCTAACTTTTATCGAGTGTCTTAGTATGTGCTAGGCACTAGTCTCAGTACTTGACAAATACTAATCCATTTAATAAATGAAAATGAACAATCTAAAACTAAAGAAAGTTTTTAGAAGTATTTGGTCCAACAAAAAAGGAAGGTATAGAAATTTTTGCAACAATAAAATTTAACACTGCATATCTTTTATAGGTAAAATCTACTACTTTGACCAGCTTGATATAATCTTTAGATATGGCATAGAAATCTCCCAAATGCTCCTGAGCACAGGCAAACTGCTATTGCTGAATTCTGAGGGCCAAGTAATTCATTTAATGTTCATTTGGTTCCTACTTAATAATCACAGCTACTTAAACTGAAAAGAATTATACTGAAATTTTCAGTTATCTTAAAAAAAAAAAAGTCAACTTTTGGAGCCTTAAATTGACCTACCTGAAAAGGTTGTTTGTTATTGTAGGTCTTAAGCTCCTGATTCCCCCGACATGCTTCTTTTTAAAATCGATCCTTGCAGAAGCGAGAAATAAATAAAAAAAAGCTTGTGACTTATGTGTCATTGTAAAGCATATATGTTTATTTTCAGGGCCTAAAGGAGTTTCTTTTCCCCCCTCGCAGCTGCAAGAATCCATTTCAAATCATATCGGGTAACTAGGAGCTTATAGCCTACTATAGTAAACAATAGGTCAGTTCTGAGGTTTACGTAGATGTAAAACCTGGCTAATGCTTTACATTTAAGTCTATTAAAATGCAAACATTATTGTTCATTTTAAAATGTATATTTGCTCACCTGCTTGGTGTTAACCTGGACTCAAAGCTGTTGGCTTTCATGGTGATGGTATCAGTAAACAGCACATCTTTTGCTGGAGACGCCAAAGCTTCAGAATGAGATAAGGATGGATGCATTCTTTGCTGCTGTAATCTTTTCAGTGTAGCGTAGCCAAAGGCATCTCTAGAACTTGTATAACTAAAGTTACAGTCTGCTAGACTTTTAATTGTAGCAATAGAGGGTGCTTTAAGGGACTGTGCTCTTCTAGGAAGTGTATGAGAAGAACCTGGAGGCACCAGGGACACTGAGTTTGATTTAGAGAGAGAGAGATGGCTAGACTGTGGCGTCAAATAGTGGCTTGTCTTAACAGTTTTAGTACTTACCACAGTACTCATACTTCCACAGTCAGTGTCCACAGTCGTAGCATCTACACCTACTGTCTCTCGTGAAGGACTTGAGCTCATTGAACTTATGCCACTTGTTGTAGTGTCTGTATTAAAACTTTGGCTACGTATCTTCATATGTGAGCTCGCTGAACTTTCTACAACTAATCTCTCTCGGCTTGTGTTTTCTCTGTGATTCTCTGTACCAAGACTCTTGGTGAATTTTAAGTCATTCTCTCCAATACTTGGAGTACTACCAGTGTCTTCAATGTGCTTATTCCCAACAAATGAAGTTTCTAATTGTAATGTTTTCTGTACTGTGGATATGGGTGTGAAATCATCACTATGATTAAAGTCAACACTGGGCTCTGTAAGCGTTCTGATCCGCCTGTTGCTTGTCTTATTTTCAGATGACAGTTTCCCTCCTTTTGGATCACTGCTACTACGATGTTTTTTATTAGGCAAAGTAAGCGAATTTAAGATACGATTCTTCACAAGTTTACTAGAAGCAAAGAAAGGGAATGAATTTTTATCCTTCATAGGTCCAGATCGATCATAAAATGCTGGCTCTGCATCTTCATTGATATCAAGGAAAAATGTACTAGTAGAGCTGCTGCCAAACCGGTCATCCTCCATTATGAACATACCTATGATCAAAGGATTAATAAAAGCAGATAAAAAAGGACAAATAATCATAGTAACTATTAGTGACATAATTCAGGAAATTTTTGTTTAATAGTCACCTGGGGAAAAATTTTTCAAAAATAAAGAGTCAGACTGCTGAGCCACATAAAAAGAGCTTCCTTGAGACCCAGAATTTGTCCTTGAATAAAATATAAAATTTGTCATTATGATGATCTTCTGTTATTTCCAAAGAAAAACTACAGAACTCATTATGTCACAGCTTGCATAAAGTTTCTTTTATCTCAGTGAGTTTCCAAACCCTCCAAATATTCAAGATAAAATTAAAGGCAAAAAGGAGACTTGACCCTGGATATTTACTCAGTTGGTACAGATTCCTGGTGGTTTATTCCTCAAATCACAATAGGCAAGAAAAATCAATCTTATAAGAAATGAATGTCCAATCTTAAGCAAACTATACTTACAAAGAACCGAGTCACAACATTTTAAATTCATGTTTAAACCAATTATATTTATTTCTCACTTTGCCTTAGGAACTAAGAAACTCATCTAAATTCAGGGCCTCTAATAAAAGACTCAATCCAGGTGCCTAATGACATCTATGGGATTTTATTCTATTTTTATTTTCTGTTGAATAGTTATAAATTACTTCAAATATATTCTGAAAGAAGGCAAAATAAAATCTTAAACTTGCACACTGCACTGTATTTCCATATTTTGCCAATTCTAAGATGCACATTTTTCACACTTAAAATCTCTAAAATCAGCATGCATCTTGCAATAGGCAGCATTTTTTTTTCTTAAACAGTGGTGCATATTATAATTTATGGTATCTTAGATCTAGTGAAATATGGTTTGATAAATATTGCACTATCTTCTTTAAAAAAAACGTGTCTAAAATCTTCTGCACCTAGTAGCATTTAGCACAAGGCTTAAAACTGCAAACCATTTTTCATTTATTTTTGATACTCCATCTTTTAACAGTTTCGCTAATTTTAAAATTTAGCTCTTCTTTCAAAGATGAGTATATGAATATAATATCTCTTAAATATATTCTAGTTCAACAACCCTATATCTGAAAAATGAACAAAAGAATTAGGTAAATGAAGAAAGTAGATGAATAAACATTCACTTATTAGAAATTGCAAAAAAGGGGAATGGGTCTTCTGGGACATGGCTTATTATTTAACTCTGTAAGTAAACTCTGTAAGCCTTTTCCAAGGCCTATTTAGAAAGCAAAGGGAGAGAACAATGTAGGCTGGTAGCTATACTCCCTGTTGTGAAAAGATATGCATTCTCCAAGACACTATTACGGCCAAATTATCTCAGAGAAAAGTAAATTAAGAATGTAAAATTCATTTAAATTCTGATATCACAAGCGTTAGTTTCGGCTAACTTTATTATGACCCTGTCACAGTACTCACTTGATGGCGCAGATTCACTTTCACTATTATGTCTAGAGCTGGTTGACTCTGAGTTCAAACTCAGAGTGCTTGGAACAGATGAGAGTTCATTACAGAGTTGTTCTACATCATCTGGAACCACTGGCCACAGATGTTTGCGACTGTGCCTTACAGCATCCCAGTTGTGACATTTTAGAATATCACAGCCTTGTTTGGTTTTGGCTATGAGCCCAAGCACATATACACAGGTCCTGTAAGTAAAAGATACAGTAATGACAGTTTATAATTCCAAACTGAGATTTCTTAAAGCAACCATAAAATATTAGTTTGCTATATGTACATTTGCGCTTTCTTTAATAGCCATTAAAAATAACATGAAAACCTTCATAATGAAAATATTAATTACAAGGAAAAAATCTAAAAGAACATATTGTGATCAGGGAAAAATATATACATTAGCTTTTCTGAAATAAATTTGGAATATTTGCACTACTAGATTATTTGGACACACTATACTCTGTTTATCTGCAAGGTAAGTGTCAATATTACAATGATAAGAATAAAATATCAATAATATTAATAAACAAGGAGTTCCTTAAGATGTTTAACCTGATGCACTGAAAAACTGCAATCATAAAATACTCTTCCCTCACACTCATCTGTGAACAAAAATATATACTTCAGAAAGATTTGAGTTAAATGACACACCCTCTGATGGAAAGAACTTCACATTGTTTTGCAAGTTTTAGTATATCTGGAATCACATTTTCTTCCTGTAGCAAATTGAGACCCCAATTTGATGAGCCAATATTTCCCTAAAAGAAAAGAAATCACATATCAAATATATTTACAATACTAACTCCTTCAAGAGATTTGGAAAGCTACCCAAAAAACCAAAAAATTTAACCACGTCTATAAGAGAGAAAGAACTGTGAAAAAAACCTCACATAAGGAACTTTAGGAATTAAAGTTCCATCTGTCTCAGCAAGAAAACTAACAGTTTAATCATTTATTTTCCAACATAAAATAATATTTAAATGGGCAGGAACAATCTTTGCTTTAGAATACTAATCTAAGAACACGTTCCAAATAAAATTATTTTTATTTATTTAATATTAACAGGAAAATGAGTAAAATCTAAAAATTAAGAAGATCTTACAGAAGTGTTTATTACAAACCAAGGCCCATAGAGATGCTTTCAGTTTTTTAATTTCTTCCCATTTATCCAAATCTGGTGTGCGGACACTGTGACAGAGTTCTGTAATAATATTCTGGAGAGAGGAAAAAAATACCATATGATTAACAGTATGTCTTTAACATATATTCTTATTGTATCTTAAAACCAATTTAAGGTTTGTATTTAGTAATTTTTGCATATTTAAAATCCTAAAATAATTTTATGTCGAATTTCTTAAGAAGCAGCATTAGGACATGGGCTCTGAATTCATATACTAGAGTTAGAACTTATTAGCTAAGTGGCCTTGAGCAAGTTACTTAATCTCCCCATGTCTTGATTTCCTAAACTCTGTTTCATAAAGTTTAATGATTTAATGAATTATTACATAAGTGTAACAAAGTACTTGGGGCTTAGTATTAGAAAAATGTTAGCCATTAACGATCATTATTTCTTTTAGATAGAAAATAACAAATTAACACCTAGACTTTATCATACTATGTAGGTAATGATACTGAGAAAATCATTTAAATTTTCAGTGAATTAAAAAAATATATAGTCTCAATAGTCTTCACAGACAATATAAAAATACATGAAACTGTGGAATATATTTATGCAAAACTTTTGCTCCTGAAATGAACACTGATATGAAAAGGAACTAAACTGCTAGGTTACTATTGTTCAGAAACACAAATACTTCTATAACCATTCTTAAAATAAGGGTTACATTTATTGAAAACACCTAGTAGCAAGACATATTCCCAGCCAAACTCTGGCGTGCATACTATACTCAAAGAACAACTGCTTGTCTAAGCCTTACATTACATGAAATATATGAAAACAGAGAGGCACTAACAAACAGCAACTGATACTTTCAGTTTTTGCTCACCAAAGGTAACTGAATATGTTTCAGGTTCAGTTTAACTTCCCAACAAGAGGAATGAAGAAACTCAGTTTTTCAGTATGTTTTTACTAAGGAGATGAACTTCCCCAATGAACTAGAAAGGAAAGAACTCAGACCTTCACTGGATTACTTACTCTACATAACAAATTAGCTATGCAAATAGTCATATGCAAGTCAGGGAAATGCATGCAAGCCAGTAATATCTCTAAGCACTGCAAACAAAGAATGCTAAGTCAATTACAAGATGGATGGCTTTAAAAGCAACTATGCCACTGACTTTCTGAAGGCTTTTGAGAAGTTTTTGAAAAGATAATACTTTAGCAATACTAAGTTTTTTCTACTACTGTAGCTATTTAAAATAAGCAAATTATGTTTTTACCTGTACTTCCAACAAATGACAGCCTGTTTTGTGGTGTACCAGTTGTCCGTAAAGGTGTACAGGTAGGTAGACATGAGGACGCTGTAATCTAGTATAATAAAAATGATTGATATACCTATTGGTTCATTTTAAATAAGCTAATTTTAAAAAATGACTTATAATAAAGTACTAGATAAACAGAATTAGACATAATCACTCAGCATAAATAAAAATACGGAGGTGGAAAGGCATGAGAATTCCTCTAGAAAAATAATAGTTTAGCTGGTCTCTGAGTAACGCTAAGAGAACTAAGACAAGAAATACACACTAGGGTAAGGACATGGAGGGATCTGAACACTATGCTATATTAGTCAGGGTATTCAAGTTATGAATGCCACTGAATTTTTGAACATTCAATGCTGTGCTTTAAAAAGACTTTTCCTATGTCAGTGTAAGAAACAAAATAACTCAGAAAACTTTAAAAAGTAATGATTTACAATAATTTGGTTTTAAATTTTATGTTTGAGGACTAGCAATAAATTATTCCATTAACTGGACTATACCTTTGGTTACTCCGACGAACATAGTTGTCACCATCAATTGGCTTTCGGTAAGTAGTAAGTGCTTCATTAAGTTGTTCTTCAATCAAGTCAACATATTTTGAATTATATTCCTAGAAGATAATATTGTTTTAATTATATATATCATAACAACATTCACTAAATTTGTAATATGTTAGGTACCTAACAAATCTTTGGAAGCATAAATATGAGAAAAATGAACATCTGTTCAGGAAATTTAAGAAATTTTTGAAAAGAGTAGATAGAACAAGGTATTATGAATGCAAATGTTCTATCACATCCATACCTATAAGCTTTCTGCTTATACGCTTTTCCTCATTTTCAATTAATATTTTAGGGTCCATACAAGTAAGCTAAAAATTTTTTTGTCATATTTGAATTCCTGTCCCCATTAAAAAAAAAAAAGAACAGCTTTTTATTTATTTATTTGTTTGTTTATTTATTTTTGGCTGTGTTGGGTCTTCGTTGCTGCGCACAGGCTTTCTCTAGTTGTGGCGAGTGGGGACTACTCTTCGTTGCAGTGCGCGGGCTTCTCATTGCCGTGGCTTCTCTTGTTGCAGAGCAGGGGCTCTAGGTGTGAGGGCTTCCGTAGTTGTGGCATGCGGCCTCGGTAGGTGTGACATGCAGCCTCAGTAGTTGTGGCTCACAGGCTCTAAAGCACAGGCTCAGCAGTTGTGGTGCACGGGCTTAGTTGCTCCGCGGCATGTGGAATATTCCCAGACCAGGGCTCAAACCCGTGTCCCCTGCATTGGCAGGCAGATTCTTAACCACTGTGCCACCAGGGAAGTCCCAAAACTAGCTTCTTAATATTAAACTCTGAAGATATTCACTAGAAATTTTAAACGGAAATTAACTGAGTTCTACCATTTTAGCACCGTTTGGTAAGAAACAATCTCTCTCCCTTTAAATCAGGTCAAATGTAAAAAATATTTCCAACTAAAACTTGGAAATTTTCTAGTTAAATTCTTTAAACCGAGACAGTCAATCACACCACCATCTTTATTGCAAAGATCTCCACTTTAAACTAAACGTTTAGAAGGAATTGGTAGAAACTCTGAAAAGCAATTTGGCAGTATTTATCAAAACTTTACATTCACATACTTTTTGACTCAACAATTATACTTTAGAAATTTGTTCAAAAGATATACCTGCACAAGTATGCAAAGATATACATGCAAGAATATCCAGCAAACACTGTTTACAAAACTAAAAAAGTTGGAAACAGTCTAAATGCCCATAATACAGGTGTGATTATAAAAATTAGGGTACATTGCTATAATTTACTATGCAGCCATTAAAGAGAATTAGACAGCTCTAAATGCACAGCTCTGAAAAGATCTCTTAGATACACTGCTAAACACAAAAATTAAATACAATTTTATTTACAGCTGTGAATGGATTCATTTGTATTTTTATATGAAGAATATATACTTATAGATGCACAAAACATCTTTCAGTGCATACAAAATATTAACAGACATTATCTTCAGAAAAGATAGAAAAAGGGGGCAAGGAGACATTTTTCATTTTAAACCATTTTAGACTACTTAAATTTGGTGGGTTACCTTAACTCCCTACTTAGAGACTCTAAAAACTTACTTTTCCTGCTTTTCTTTTAGGTTCTTTACTTTGCAAAAGTAATACAAGGTTTTAATTATATTATCAGCATACCAAATTTCTACTACTGCTACTACAACCACTATATTACTCTATATACTATACTACCATAATCTCCCTATACATGAACATCTCAGTACAAAAATTCTAATTAAGGAAGGTATTTTGAGCTTTATGCAGGAATAGTTACATTCACATGGTATTGCTTGGTTAGTCTTTTGACCAGTGGCGTCCATGTGGAAAACACTAGCAAAGTTGAGGGGTATGGTTTATAGCTATGAAATGCACTGAGTTTCTGATGTGGATCATCTTGAGGATTCTGCCCAAAAAGGACCTACTGGAGGAGCAAGAAGACCCCAAATGAGGGTGAACCTCTAGCTACTAGGAGGTATTGTAAGTAGGCAGCCAGAGGAGCCATTGATTCAGTCAAGGGAACTGCAAATGAGAGATCCCCAGAATGAGGTCTTCAAGGAATTCATGAACATAACCCTCGAGTAAAAGAATCAACATCTGAAATCTGCTCCGCTCAAAGCTAACAACCCCAGATAACAGTTGCATCAGTTGAGTAAGACTGTCCATGACCCT
Organism: Delphinus delphis; assembly: GCF_949987515.2. Classification (NCBI taxonomy): domain Eukaryota; kingdom Metazoa; phylum Chordata; class Mammalia; order Artiodactyla; family Delphinidae; genus Delphinus; species Delphinus delphis. The sequence goes on along the minus strand of NC_082685.1, from coordinate 141,003,962 downwards.
GTACCCCCTCCTCCTCCTGCTCTAAAGCTGAAGAGGCTCCAAATTTGCACCTGGTAAATGGGGAGGAGATAAATAACAGAGTGATGAAACGAACCATATCCTCCCTCCATTGCAGATTTCTATACCAAGCCTGGGCTAGGGATGAAAGTTTTAAATTGAATGAGTGAATTTTCAATATTATTCAGGCCTGGATGCTTTATTACCTAGAAAAAGCGACAGTCTCAACTTCATCTTGGCATGCTGCAAGCTACTGGGAGGAAATCAAATATAGTGGAAAGAGCATGGGCTTTGGAATCAAAAAGTGCCCCTGCTCTGTTATTTTCATGCTCTGTGACCTAGGATAAATTAGTTTACTCATCTTAGCTTCCACATTTTCATTCACAACATAGAAATAATACAGAAACATTTCACAGGGTTGCTTTGAGTATTAAGTGAGGTAATACTTGAAAGGCACTAAGTTTAACTGTAGGCAATCACTAAGTTAGTTCCCCTCCCTTTCTCCCTTTCTCTAATTTGAGAGAGTAGACTATACTGTCTTTATATTTACATCTCGCATTTACTGCCTAACTAACTGCAATTCAGCATCTGTTTATAACTTGTTACTGAAATTGCTCTAGCAAAATTCACCAATGACTGGTCACCTTCAACAGGCTTTTTTTCTAGTGTTCACCTTACCTGACCTCTCTCAAGAATATATACCACTGACCTCTCCTTCCTGAAGCATCCTTTAGTGAAGCCATGCTGATAATTTTTTCCTCAATGTCCCTGTCCTTTTATTCCCCTCATGAAGGCAGAGTGTTCGGGCTTCCCTGGTGGCACAGTGGTTAAGAATCCGCCTGACACGAGTTCGAGCCCCGGTCTGGGACGATCCCACATGCCACAGAGCAACTAAGCCTGTGCGCCACAACTACTGAGCCTGTGCTCTAGAGCCCGTAAGCCACAACTACTGAGCCCGTGTGCCACGACTACTGAAGCCCGCACACCTAAAGCCCATGCTCCGCAACAAGAGAAGCCGCCACAATGAGAAGCCCGCGCACTGCAACGAAAAGTAGCCCCCGCTCTCTGCAACTAGAGAAAAGCTGCACACAACAGTGAAGACCCAATGCAGCCAAAAATTAAAAATAAATAAAGTTATATATTAAAGAAAGCATAAAGATAAAAAAAAAAAAAGCAGAGTGTTCTCTAGGGAGCAATTTCCAGTTTTACTTCTTTGTTCTTTACATTTTCCTTGGTGATCTCACTCAATTCAAATTTCAACTACTACTATTCACTGACAACTCCCAAACTTCTATCTTCAGCTCATATCTGAGCTCCAGATGCACATTTCCAAATATTTTCTGGATACTCTCACTTGCCATACAACAGGCAATACCAGTTCAACTTATTCAAAATTCATTATCCTCATTGCTGCAAACCACCTTTTGTAATCACAATCTTTTAATGGTAAGCCATTATGTATTCAGTCATTCAAATCAGAAACCTTAAGGGTCAAGTGGGACCCCTCATTCATTACATCCAATCAGTTCACAAATCCTGTCCATCTTATTTCAAAAATGTCCAGAAAATGTGTCCCTGACTATGGAACCTAACCACCACTGAAGTCCATGCTCTTATCAATTTTGCTTCTAAACTGGTCTCAGTATTCCTAGATTTCTTTACCTTGATGACCATACTTCTGCTACTACACTGTGATCTTTTTCTAAAGTATAGTTCAGACTATGAATATTCTTTACACTTGTAAAGATTCCCCCTACTTCCTACAAAATTGAAATCCCTTAGTATGACATAATGTGGCTTATAAAAGCCTAGTTCTAATTCTAATTCAATCTAGTTCTAATTCACCATTCCATCCTCATCTTGCCACACCCCACTTATCCTAGCCCCAACCGCACTGGAATATGGCTTTCCTCACAAGTCTGTGAAGTTTCAATAACCTATACAGATTTATTATTCTGCCCCCTCATCCTTGAACATCCTTCTTCCAATTTGACTATTTACTCCTCAAGACCACTTCAAATATCACATCCTCTCCTCAGCCTAACATTTTTTTTGCTAATCCCTAAGGCAGAATCATTAACCCTTCTTCTGTTTCCTTATACACGACACATGATTTTGTTATATCAGTTAATATTTTGTACGTACTATCTGAAAGTGCTGTACCAGATTTGCTAAACGATTTCCTAATATAATTTGTATAATAAAGTGACCAATCTTATTACGGTAACTAGTTTAAACATCTTCTATTTAGAAAATAAAACTATCATATCTCTTTTTTTTTTTTTTTTTTTTTTTGGCTGCACTGAGCTTCACTGCTGCACGTGGGCCTTCTCTAGTTGGGGCCAGCAGGGGCTACTCTTCATTGCAGTGTGCGGGGCTTCTCATTATGGTGAGAAGGATAGGCTCTAGGCATGCAGGCTTCAGTAGTTGCAGCACGCAGGCCCCAGAGTGCACAAGCTTCAGTAGTTGCGGCGTGCGGGCTCAGTAGTTGTGGCGCACGGGCTTAGTTGCCCCACAGCATGTGGGTTCTTCACGAACCAGGGATCGAACCCATGTCCCCTGCATTGGCAGATGGATTCTTAACCAGTGGACCACCAGGGAAGTTCAAAACTATCACATCTTTATTTTAGTTTTCTAATTCACCAATTACTGAAAGACTTCAGGCCTGAAGTTGTACACTTTATAGTTATAGTATTTTTTTCCCTTTTTTTCTTCCAGTTTTATTGAGATGTAATTGACATACAGCACGGTATAAGTCTAAGGAGTAAAGCATAATGATGTGACTTACACACATTGTGAAAGGATCATCAAAATAAGTTTAGTGAACATCCATCATCTCATACAGATACAAAATAAAAGAAATAAAAAAAAAATTTTCCCTTGTGATAAGAACTCCTAGGATTTACTCTCTCGACAACTTTCATATATAACATACAGCTGTGTTAATTATATTTATTATGTACATTATATTCCTAGTACTTATTTATAACTGGAAGTTTGTATCATTTGACTGCCTTCATCCAACTCCCTCTCTCCCCACACCCCACCTCTGGTAACTATAACTATAGCTATAGTATTTTTTAAAAATGAGAATATCTTATGAAACATGGTTCAATATAGACAATATAAATAATGATCTGAAATAATGGAAAATCTGAAAATCATTTACATTAGGATTGATTAATCCATGAGTTTCTAAGATGCTTTGACAATTTACAATGCATCAAATGAAACTGAAGTCACAGTGATGACCACCTAAAGAAAAGCTAGGAAGTTAACTAATACCTTCAAACTACTCCCTTCTTCCTAGATTTCCCTATTATATACAACAGCAAGAAGTTTGCTCTCAGATTTATGAAAAGTACACCTTAAAATGAAGTTTAATTAGATGATTATATATGCTTGGTAGAACTGTTTTTTAATCTTCATTTAGGAAAATTGTTTTAGTTTCAGCTTAAAAGGCGTGTGAAAGGAACCCAAGAATAAAAGAAATGATGGTAAGTAGGGTTGACAAACGATACCAATAGATTATATCAATTAAATTGAAAGCAAAATTTCAACAGAATTTACACAAAATCAATAGTTCTCTATAAAATAACTATAGTTTAAAAAGTGGACAAATATAAATACAAATAATTATACAGAATTTTAAGACTTGACTTCACATGAATGTTTAAATATTTAACTTTTTTAGTTTCAAAATACTGACAATATTTTAAAAATCCTCTAAATTCACAATCTATTTCCCAAGATAAAAAGATACAAATTGAAACTTATTCAATAGCAAGTTACCTTGTGCCACTTTTCCAACTGTTTTGCTATATAACCCCTTTCGTTCAAATAGGAAAACCCTTTTGGAATGGAGAGAAATCTGTAAATTAAAACAGGCAATAGTTTAACATTAAGTCTCACAAAAAATGTTTAAGGAGCTAAAACATCTCAAACAAAATATGTTTAAGGAGGTAAAAGACTTTAAGAACAGCTCCTTCCTAAAACTAAAAGGTCAATTTTTATTCATTGTAATTTCAAATACAAATAAATTTTCACAATCTTTGCAAAAACACATGAATCCAACCACAGTAAAGAAAATGTCATGAAAAGAATGAGGACACATGGAAATGTAAAAGAAACATTAAGAAAAACAATGAAAAGACAGAGTTTCAGTATTAAAGGATGTCCAATATTCTAAAATAGGCCTCTTTCAGAAGTTAACAGCTAAACTCTTTAGAGTGCTTCCTTTACAGATTTGAATCCAGCTTTAATACACACTGCCAGAGAGAACACAACAGAAAACATAACTATAAGAAAAATTTTCTTCAAATTTACCTCAGGAGGAGAAGCAAACCCTTGTCCCCAAGGTGAGATAAAGCTGGCTTCATCTGAATAAGAGCATGGAGATTGGCCTAAAAGAAATAATTATTAGGCAAATTAATAACTGCATGAAGGTAGTAAATTCTCTATTTCTAAAACCACTATATTATATACATTATAATTTCACATAATTTTCTATCAAATTTGAATGTTTTAATAAAAATTCATGTCTAAGGGTTTTATTATAAAATAATGAAACTTCACCTTGTCTTCACATGCTTCATCGAGAATATCAAGAGCTTCAGAAGAAATCGTTTTGTTTTTATCATGCAGCTGGGTCACTAGTAATTCAATTCCCCAATTATTGAAGAATTCAACATTAGCTCTCAATAATACTCTTAAATGTTTTGTTGCATACAGCCTGCAGGCCTATAAAGATAAATAAGAACATTAAAAAAAAAAAAAAGAAAGAAAAAAACCACCACCCAAACTTCACTATGGACGGTCTATTCGACTTTGTTTTGGGACAGTTCTGCTACTTGAAAAGGGCAGAAAGGCTGGAATTGATGGTCTAGCCCTTGATATGAATATTTTTTAGTCCAAGTAAAGTAAAATACTTGTGTTTCAATCTAGCTGCTTCTTTCCCTTTATATAAAAATATGTGTACTATATCGAGTTCTTTGGAGGAACTAAAATTTTAAAGTAAACTAAAATTCCATCCCATAGTCTTAGAATTTATAATTAGTTTTATTAGGCCAAAATTTATAAAATACTGAATTAACTGGTTATGAAATATATAGTTTTATTGCCTATGTTATACTCACATCAGTGGCTGCTGTTAAGATTTTGGAAAGTATGACCCTAGCCAATCCATCTCTGCTATAGTCCAAGCTCGAAACAGTCAGTTTCAGCAAGTGATCTTGGTTTTTCAAGGAGCAAAGATTAAGTAAACTAAAATAAGGATTGAAAATAATGAAGGTTACTAGAAATTACTGTATTGATTCATTAATTCAACAAATATCTTTAAATTCCTAATAAACAAGCATTTCTAAAAGAAAGCACTTAACAAATATCACATTTTAAAAAAAAGCATCGGAGTAGAGCATCAAGACAGCTCTAATTAAATATTTTTTTGTATTTTAATAAAAATTTACCAAACACAGGTACACAGACTAAAAAGCATGCCCTTTCTGATCACATTAAAAATAGTTTGGGTATATACTGAAACAGAATTTAGGAATGCTCACCATTGAAATACACTGCATTTTTCCAGCATTTTGACTCCATGAGGGTGGCAAGAAAGTGTTCCAATAAATAAAAAGTAGTGTTGACTAAGAGTAGTCAATAAACCATTATTTTGAAGGCTTCTTTCAGGTTTCATGCCAGACGAGGCATTGAGCCACTGAACAATATCCTTTACTAGATCTTCTAAGTATCCTTGCCCATCCTGAAAGCAAATACATTATGATATTGCTAGAAAAGGACTTAGTGCCTACAATTAGAAAAATCAACTCTAATAAAGTCCAAAAAATTTAATGATAATGATGAAGTTACTAATAACAGATATCAATCACTGAGTATCTGTTGTTTTTAATCCCATTCAACACAGTGCTGCAAGAGATGGTATTATTTTCCATCTTACAAGGAGAAAACCAGGTCTTCTAGAAGGCAAATTAACTGTCCAAAGTCACATAAATAGCTAGTGACTAAGTCAGGATAAAAATCTAGGTTTGGTCTCATTCTCGATGTTTCTAAATATAGCTTATGCCTCTTCAGAAATAAAAGGAAGGGGGCAAATTCAGTGAAAAACATTTACTCTGGAAAATATACAAAGTGCTTATTACCTCTTCAGACTCAAGAAGAAATTCTGTAAACTGGCAACCCACAACTGTGAGCTGCTTGGACTTGGCAAAATCCAGATCCAGATTGGCATATAATTTACTGCTGGGCTTGTAAAAATAAAGTAGTCTTCGTACAAACCTAAGATCAAAATAAAAAATCAGCAACAAAGTAATAAACCAAATAATTCTTTTAGAATCTTAACCACAACTTATGATATAATAAGGTTTTGAATATGTTTTGGGTTTAAACCATTGAGCTACATGGCAAGAAATTTAATAAACACATTTGGTACATTCCACACACAAACCAACCATAAAAAACAACAAAAAATCCCCTTCATTATAAAAAATATCTTTGTGAAATAAGAACTTTATGGTGAGATGCCTGACAGAAATAGTGGAGAAGAAAGATGCTAGCAGGAAAAATGCAGATATAACATAGCTAGAAGATACAGTTGGAGAAATATGAGGAAGCCACCTGGATATAAATTTTCATTCTTTTTTTTTTTTTTCTTTTGAAATGCACACATTTTATTTTACTATCAGGTCTTTTTTTCTTTTCAACTCTCTTTTAATCCAGAATATATAAATTCTTTTCTACTGTACTTTATCAAGAACTTTGTCCCATGGCTGTATAAAATAATCTTATACTAGATAATTGTAAGCAAATGTTACCACACTATGATTTTATCAGTTTTTCACAATTAGGCAAAAAAGTCAACCATAAAAGTTCCAGGTAAAATTTAAGCAACTGAATTTATAAAGCAATGGATGATAGTTCAATGTTATAATTTTCAACATTATGTTCTAAGCTTCCATGGAATTTAGTTCAATTTAATTTCGAGCACTACAATCCAATCTAATAAAGGTGCCAGATCCAGGAGTTGGAGAAACAAAGTTGAATGAGACTTCACCTCTGTTCTCAAGGAGTCTGAAAAGTTAGTGCTATGCTTCTTTACCCCAATGTAATTCTTATGTTCTATATATTTCTCAAAACTTAATACAGATATTAAGTTAAATATCACTGAGTAGATGAATACAATCAATTATAATGTCAATGATATGAACTTCTCAAAAACATGAAGTAAAGCCCCTCTTATCCAATGAGATCAACACTGGTGGTTGGTTAGTCTAAACTCAGAAGGAGTAAAAATGCATGGGGTACTAGAAAAGAGCACAATACCCTGAAGTACTGTATATGCCCTAAACATTAGCATGTTTTATGGAAGGTGTGGTTGGCTACAAGGAGTGTAAAAACGAACAAGAATGAATAACCCTTCAAAGTCAGATTCAAAAGAAAGTAGAATTGGAATATTTTAAATGGCCATCATTTTGAAAGGGAAACACTATGCCCTTATGTCATTCTCATACATTAGGGCTAAGATAAGTACATGGCTGATATTCCTCGATTTGAGAAACTTTAATCTCAAGTATTTCATTTGTTCCAAAACTAAAACCAGAATGTAAATAACCAGAAAAAGAATTCGCTGATGCTTTTTGGTTGTAAAAAACAAACTATGTATAAAAAAATATATATGTACCTACTGAATACCAACTATTAAAATGTATGTATGTATCTTTAAAACATCAATTATTACTTTTAGTAGGTATCAGGCATAATCTAATTCAAATCTAAGTTCTTTAAATGCAAAACAGTTCTTACATACCTGTGCAACTGTTCATCTTTATAGTTTCTTAGATTTACATTTGGCCACTAGAAAAACATAATACGTTATATTATGTATTTATCAATTCCTAAACATATAATTATGATGAAGTACAATGAATAAGAAAATGAAAACAATCAAGCCATTACCAAGAAGTATCCTATCATACCTTAAGAATGGTCCCTATAAGATTCCAATTCCATTCAAGATTCTCTTTATGTTGAAGGACTTGGCTATCTCTAAGGTTCATTAAAAGAGCTTCCTCTGTATCCTAAAATCACCAGAAAGTAATATGAAAAATTAAGACAAATGGCCTCACGTCAAAAAACTAACTTCAAATATTAAAAACAAAATGGAAGGTTTTTCATTTAAGGAAGATTATCAAGATTTTCTAACTTGAAAAAGTTATAAAAACACAGCTCCACTGCCTAGTCATTATAAAACTTAGAAGCCTTCTGAAAATCCATATGCATGAATAAAACTGCAAACTCAAGCATGTATGCCTACTAAAATACAGTGGTTAAGAATTAGGAAATAAATTGAAAATTGCATCTTCTCATCAGTACCTTAAGAACAAATATATCTTTCTGAACTCGGAGATATTGATCCCGTTTCTGGTGTGTTGCAATTGCTTTCTGAATAATGTGATCTAAATGAAGGCTATAAGGCTTAGGTCCTCGTTTCTTCATTTCATGGAAGCGTTTTAAACAGTTCAAGGCTGCACTGGCTCGCCTAATGAGAAAAAAAATTAGTACAATTAATACAAGGCTAGCGTAATTTTAAAGAGACCACTTTGGTAAATTATTCTATTAAAACTTACATAAATCCATGCTAGAGAGTGTTACTAAAAAGTAAATTATCTAACCAAATTTGGAACCACAAAGAAAAAATACAAGAACACTGCTGATTTGTATGAAGAAACACTAATTATTTAGATTCAACGAAACATACTTACTAATCTTTTCTTCTATGGTGGTGGGTACTTTTGGTATGTTAGTTTTAAGAACTCCTTCCTCAAGGTCAGGACCTAGTGACCTTACTTTCTTATTAAAGTTTTAAAACTCTGCTTTTCACATTTAAGTCCTTAATCCATATGAAATTGATTTTTGTTTATGATATGAGGTTGGATAACCAATGATTCCAGTATCAACTGAACAGTCTCTATTTTCCCCACTAACCTGCAACTGTAAATGGGATCCTTTTAAAAATTATTTTATTTTGAAAATTAATTATTTATTTATTTTGGCTGTGTTGGGTCTTCGTTGCTGTGCATGGGCATTCTCTAGTTGCGGCGAGTGAGGGCTACTGCTCATTACGGTGCACAGGCCTCTTACTGCTGTGGCTTCCCTTGTTGCGGAGCACGGGCTCTAAGTGCACGGGCTTCAGTAGTTGCAGCATGCGGGCTGAGTAGTTGTGGCTTCTGGGCTCTAGAGCGCAGGCTCAGTAGTCGAAGTGCATGGGCTTAGTTGCTCTGTGACATGTGGGATCTTCCCGGACCAGGGATCGAACCCTGCATGTCTCCTGCATTGGCAGGTGGATTCTTAACCACTGTGCCACCAGGAAGTCCCTAGAAATTATTTTAAATTCCCTTTTTGTGGTGCATAAAATACAGTTTTCTAGAATTTGGTAGCGATCAAGTCTCAACTTAAGAAATTCTGGTAAATACAAATCAGATTTAAAATTTAAAAACCTTAGGATGTGTCCAGATTAGCAAGTACTTATCAGTAAACAGCTTACCGAGCTAAAAAAATCATTCTTAGATTATTACTGGAATTTTGAAGGTAAATTTGAATTCCTGATGAACACTAAATACCATGGCCATAATCTGACCCAGAGAGTTCAGGTCTACCAGGCTTTGGGAAAGTACATTTTCCCATCAAGAAACTACTAAAATAAAAGTTGAATGCCACCACTACCGATGTTAGCTTAAGAGTCAGAACTGATGGTCCGTAATGCCCTCCGTTTATAATACAACTTCAGTCTGTTAAATAGTAGTATTTTCACTGACAGATTTAAAGCTAATAAAAAAAGTATTATTTATAGTGAGGCCCTTATGTGTACTTTTGAATTAATAAAGCTAACTAAACTTTTGAGAAATGTATTATAACTTAACAAAAATTCCTAGTTCTGAATAGCTAATGAACTACATTTCAAAACATTACAAAAAAAATAATGAAGCCTAAATATATGAATTCCAACTTTCTTTTTCCAACATTTTTAACCACACATACAAAAGAATACACTGTTAGTCTTTGTGCTGTAATTTGAAATAATTCAGACATTGAAAAAGAGACTGAACCGTTGCTCAAAACATAAAACAGTCCAAAAAACTCTCAATCCCAATATTTTTACTGATCCGGTAGAAAGTTTACGTCCTTGTCCAGAAACATGCTAGAAAAGGTTGATTTTACTAAACTAAAATACTCTGTAGCCTAAAATACAAATTATTTTTAAAAACTCTTAATTTTCCTCTTATCCAAAGGCTTCCCTAAATAATTCCCAGGCATAACCTATATATACTACTTCCTTATAAAGAAGATAAGGTCATCTAAGTGGGTATTAAATATACAGGCACAAGCTTTGCTAGAGCTCTGATACTTACAGTCTCTTTTCCTTAGGGATATCAAAGGATGCAGCCATATTCATTAGGGTTGGCAGGCAGTGCAAATGATGGCTATGTGAATGAGGAAGAATTGTGTTTGCCTAAAATGAACCATAATATTTTTGAAAAATTGATTATTTTATGTTACAGATTATCCACAGATATAATGCTAAAAGGTTTTACTCATGAATTATTCATTTTCTAATATATACTTATAGCTAACTTTTATCTCATCTACTTTCAACAAGGATGAGCTATCACAAATATAAAGATACAGGCTCATGTTATGTTAATAGAACTCTAAATTTCATACATCCTTTATTATAACATTAAATTATAATTTTAAGTGGTACCCAATTAAACTCACTTCTTAAATAATCTAAAAGGACTATATGTCAAAACTTGGATCCAGTGTTATAATGTTATGTTAAAAGTAGCATTTAGGGCTTCCCTGGCGGCGCAGTGGTTGAGAGTCCGCCTGCCAATGCAGGGGACACGGGTTCTTGCCCCGGTCCGGGAAGATCCCACATGCCACGGAGCGGCTGGGCCCGTGAGCCATGGCCGCTGAGCCTGCGCGTCCGGAGCCTGTGCTCCGCAACGGGAGAGGCCACAGCAGTGAGAGGCCCGTGTACCGCAAAAAAAAAAAAAAAAAAAAAGTAGCATTTAAAATGCTGGATGCAATATCATAACTTATGAGTTGACTTCTTTGGTTTAAAAACCACCTTCTCAAAACAGGTTTGTCTCATATTCCAACAATCTTTAAATAAGAAGCTTGTCTTCTGCTTTCCAAATGAAGTCCTACCACCCAATCTGCTTTCTACCAATAAAGATAAATTAATTAAATGTGGAAGCCAGAAGATATAAGAATAACAAGCAATGAACTAACACTGCTATACTCAAAATGACTAGCTTTTATATTTCAAGGGAATCACAGAATTCTGGTGTATGGGGGAAGGGAATGGATGAAATTTATTAAAGAGATTCCTTCACATAAAGACAAATAATTCTAGATATTGATATCCTTACAGAAATGATATCTTAATTAAAATAAAAATAATCACACCTGAGATTCTGCAATATTACTTAATTATCTCATAGACAGACTGAAGGAAAACAGAGCAAGTGGCTAAATAATTCACTGATAAACAAGACAGTTATCATTAAACTCTGTTTAATTCTCTTTTGCTCACTCACAAAGCCCAACTGCTATGTAGAAAAAAAACCCTGGTGATGGAGGGGACCAAAAACAACTACAAAAACAAAAAATATTCTGCCAATAATAAACCATAACATAATTTTAAAAGATTTGCCATAAGTTTACTTAATGAGTTTAAAGTGGTTCTTTTTATTTAGTGTTTATTAACTAATTGGTGACAGAAATATAAATTTCTAATTTGCAAATAATCAGAGTACCCTCACTGCTTGATCTGGTGGGAGTAGAGAATGATCAGATTACTTTGCTAGCTCCTTGTTTCCAGAAGTTACTGATGTCATAAAATCGTGGCCAGAAAAACAGATTCCCACCTTCTAAACCTAAACCTACAAGTTTACAGAGAAGTATGTGTTCTAATGAGGCAGTTATGTTTAGATTTTTTTCCACAAAGTTTTCTAAAATCCAGGCACTGACTATTATATATCAATTCTATTTAGCTGACTGAAGTAATACCTATAGTTTTGTAATTTCATGCTTTTTAGGTAGGAAGTCATTCTAAGAGAAAGACTTTTAGGACTCAAAATGTCAGCATCAAAAGTGAGTATAAAAAGGCAATAGTCAGTTCTCTGTATTTTTTATATTTGTTCCATTTAAAAAACTAGCCTATATATATATAAGATACAAAGTATCAAGGGTTCTTTGTAATGCAAAGATAAACATTCAAATAAATGTAAACTTATTTTTTTGAGATAATGCAAAGTAAGTCGTTAAAAGAGCCTGTTTCATAAATTAAAACATTAATAGTATGAAACATAATCAGAAGTTGTTAAACTTACCATATGTAAAAGCTCTCCTAAAAGGATGGTAGCTCTAACTGAGATATGGTCATCGCTGTTTGTTATCACCTCAACCAAACCCTTTGAAAATAAGAAGAAAATATCATAGTTGCAAAATATTATATATGAATACAATTATGCATCATATATGTTTGTTGCTCTGAAAGAATTCTGTTAGAGAAAATAAAATAAATAAAATAGAATAAAATAAGGTTTATAACTCTTACCTCTAAAAGCCCATTACGAATAAATGCTGATAGTATCAGTGCCAAATAATTATCCATGAGGTCTGGCCTGGAAATAAGCATGGCACAGAAAAATTTAAATATTGTTCCATACACCACAAAATTTAACATAAAAATAGTAATTGTAATAAATGTGAACTATTTCTATATCTAAAGTCTACCTGGATCTGGCACGATGAGGAAGAATAGTTTTTGCCTCAGCTGCTACAAAACCATCTGAAAGCCTCCAACTGTCTTGGAATCTACCTGGATCTAAAATAGTTAAATTTAGATAGTTAGAAGAAAATAATATACCAATGAAACACTTCAAATAACCATCAGCTAAGCAGGCTACAAATAATTTTCTTAAACGTTCGTTAAAAAAAAAAAAAAGAGGGCTTCCCTGGTGGCGCAGTGGTTGAGAGTCCGCCTGCTGATGCAGGGGACACAGGTTCGTGCCCCAGTCCAGGAAGATCCTACATGCCACAGAGCGGCTTGGCCCGTGAGCCATGGCCGCTGAGCCTGAGCGTCCGGAGCCTGTGCTCCGCAACAGGAGAGGCCACAACAGTGAGAGGCCCGCGTAACGCAAAAAAAAAGACTCAAGAAGGCATACAGAAAAAAACGATTTATGTAAATGAACACAGATTTAACTTCCTTCACTGAGGGACTCAGAGTCATTTGGGCTAAAATAAAATAACAAGAATCAAATAATCCACTGTGAGAATCACATAAGGTTTCTTATTAACTCCTCTCTTCCTTTCTTAGTCCATCCTTCTATGAATTTCACTGCTCGTTTCAGAAGCTAGGGTGATGGAGAAGAAATTTAAATTTCTTTTTAGAAATTTATCTGAGATTTTATTTTTATATTAATTTCAGGCCACAAATATGCAGTAAGAAAATGATATTTAGTTCAGTATTTTTCCTTTGAGGAACTCTGTCTCCATTAGATAATCCATTTAAAAAATTACAATATATGAGTAGTGAATGCACTTCAATACTTACCTACACTGAGCAGTGCTTCTATGAACTCTTCAGTCACAACAGGTAGAGGAAGACGAAATATATCATAAAGCACTTCAAGGAGACCTCGCTGCAAGTACAAATAAATACAGTTCATTTGTTTTTATGGAATAAATCTTTGTTTGCAATTTTTTAAATGTCCTATTCACAGATTAAAAAATCGATAAAAACAGAACTACTGTATTTTAGAAAACTACCATTATCAGGCCTATATTACAGAAGAGATAACTACTGAATGCTTACTACATATACATGATGTAATCTTGTCAATAAATCTTTTATTATCCCCACTGTACACATGAAGAAATACATTTAAAGGTTAAAAATAATTTGCCCAAGGTCATGGAGCTATAAATAATAAAAAAAGGAGTCAAACCTCAGTCGGCCAGACTCAAAGGACCATGTTCTTTCACCATTTGCTGAGTAAGAAGTCAACTGAATTGGAACCTTTCCATCTATAATTACATCCTTCCATGGTCTAAATGCTTTTATTTTTAGTTCACATTTTAAGCAAGGCACCTCTAGCTAATATTTACTACTAACAATAAGAAACAAAGGGGCAAATTTTGTCCCTTTGAACAAAATTAAAACAAAAACATTAAAGAGGAAAAGGAAGAACCACATGAAGAGTTCATTTTTTTCCTCTAATTTCAATTTGTTTTAGTTGTTTAATGCAATTCCTATACACTAATAACTTAGGACTATGTCTAAAAAAAGGATATAAATACCCCAATTTTAATCAGAACCACTACTCATAACATATAAAAACACAAGTTAGAAGGCATAAGTTGCATAAATACTATATTTACTTTTTAAGTATATTTTTCTATATTGCTTGAACCTTTTACAATGAGAATGCCCCTGTGTATTGTTTGCACTTTTTATTGAATAAAGCATAATTAATTTCATATTTTTAATCTAATTTTAATACAGCCCTACTTCCTAACAACAGCAGTGTTTCAAATGATTCATATTATATTCTTAGGGTTCAACTAAGTAGTAAATATTTATTCATGTATTTTTAAAATGCTCTGTGATACAGATTAACAATTCATGAGGAAAAAGCATTACCTGAAATAAACTTTTTCCAATTAATTTCCTCCACTAAAACTCCATGAATGAAACAATCATAACTTTTACCTACCCTTATTTCCATATTTGGAATGCAAAGGACTCCAATTAGAGACTGAATCCCAGAATTTCCAGGCTTACATAAATTAATAATACCTAAAAAAGATAAAAAGAAAAAAAAATAACTGATTTGAATTTCAAAAAAATTTTCTATAGTAACGTATCCATAATACAAAATGTGACATTTTTCCATGCTAAATTACACTATTACACTATTTGATTATCATAATTGATAGTATATTTCAAACATTCTCTGAATTTGCCAACTAATTAGAGGTTATCAATAATTTTATCCTTTAAATTACTTCTTCTATTTGTTTCATACCCAAAAAGGTTTCATGAATCTGACTGCCTATTATTCCCATTTGCTGATGAGTGATTCTCAGGGATATTGGAGAGAATAAGACAATGTCTTGCTTATTTAACACTTTCTCAACCTGAACTGATAAACTTTGCTTGGCATTTGCCTTTTAAAAGTTTAAGTCTCAAACTTAACGAATGCACAGACGAGTATAACCAACAGACTTCAAATAAACTGAATGGATCAAAATATTAAGTGAGAGAATTTACTCAAACAATTTTAAACATATTAACACCATGTCACAAAAGAAGATATGTATCAGTAAGTAGCCAATAAACACAAAAGTGTTCAATATCATTAGTCACTGGGGAAATGCAAATTACAGTCAAAATAAGATACTGTCACACACCCACTAGAGTGGCTGAAATTAAAAACTGATAACACCAGATGCTGGCAAGGATGTAGAGCAACTGGAACTCACATACCTACATGATAGGAGTATAAAATAGTGCTTCAGTATTTTGAGAAAAAGTCTTGCAGTTTCTCATACAACTAAACATATATCGGGACTTCCCTGGTGGTACAGTGGTTAAGAATCCGCCTGCCAATGCAGGGGACAGGGGTTCGAGCTCTGGTATGGGAAGATCCCACATGCTGTGGATCAACTAAGCCCGTGAGCCACAACTACTGAGCCTGTGTTCTAAAGCCCGCAACACAACTACTGAGCCCGCGTGCCACAACTACTGAGCCCGCGTGCCACAACTACTGAAGCCCATGCACCCTAGAGCCTGCGTCACAACTACTGAGCCCACACACCGCAACTACTGAAGCCTGAGCGCTGCAACTACTAAGTCTGCATGCTGCAACTAATGAAGCCCATGCACCTAGAGCCTGTGCCCTGCAACAAGAGAAGCCACTGCAATGAGAAGCCCGCACACTGCAAAGAAGAGTAGCCCCTGCTCAACTAGAGAAAGCCCGCGTGCAGCAACGAAGACCCAACACAGCCCAAAAAAACCCATATATCCACCCTGTGACTCAGCAATTCTATCTGGTATTTACCCAAAAGGAAACAAAGCTTACATTTGAAAAAAAATTTTACAATGCCGCTCATAGTAGCTCTATTTAGAATGATCAAAACTGGAAACAGGGGCTTCCCTGGTGGCGCAGTTGTTGAGAGTCCGCCTGCCGATGCAGGGGACACGGGTTCGTGCCCCGGTCCGGGAAGATCCCACATGCCACGGAGCAGCTGGGCCCATGAGCCATGCCCACTGAGCCTGCGCGTCTGGAGCCTGTGCTCCGCAATGGGAGAGGCCACAACAGTGAGAAGCCCATGTACCACAAAAAAAAAAAAAAAACTGGAAACAGGTCAGGTATTCACTAACAGGAGGAAGGCTAAAAACACAGTGATATATTTACCCAGTGGAATACTACTCAGCAATAAAAAGGAACATATTATTGATATATACAACATGAATCAGTAGCATTATGCTGAGTGAAATCAGAATCATTAAGTTGAGTGAAAAAAGCCTACACACAAAAGTATACATATACTATGATTCCACTTAAATGAAGTTTCAGAACAGGCAAAAATGATTTGTGATAAAAAATAAACAGAGCAGTGGTTGCTTCTTACAGGAGTGGGGTCAGGGATTAACTAGGAAGGGACATGAGAGAACTTTCTGCAATGATGGTAATGTTCTATATCCTAAAAAGAGTTTGGATACACAGGTATAAGCATTTGTCAAAACTCATCAAATTGCAGACTCAAGATTTGTGCATTTCACTGTAAGGGGTAAATTTTACCTCAAAGTGCCCCCCCCCAAAAAAACCTCAGAAACAAACAAAAATAACCAAATAAGAACCCTGAACAAATAGTGAACTTTAGGTAATAATGTGCATGCTGAAGTGTTTAGGAATCAGGAGAACTTAATTTTGCAACTTCTTTAAAATGCATTAGAATAACATGAGGACTGATGAATTCTCAGAAGACTAGGCAGATGGGTAGATATGTAATAAAGCAAATAGAGCAAAATCTAAGTGGTAGGAGTATATGGTGTTCACTGTATAATTTTTCTGTATAGTTGAAATTTTTGATAATAAAATGTTAGGGAAAACATTTTTTAAAAGTAAAGGAAAACATTTTTAAAAAGTCATATAGGATTCTGAAGTTCCCTGTTACTTCTACTTAAGCACATATATTTATATTTATGAATAATATGTATCTTCTCTTTGCACTTAGGTTCAAAATTCAAACTAAAACATAATAGACAGACTTACTTAAAATACCAAAATAGTGTTTCTCAAACTTTGATGTCTGACAGTAATTTGAGAGATTATAGATTAAGATAATAATCTGCAATCATAGTCTGCACTAATAGGGAAAACAGGCTCCTGCAACTCAAGAAGAAACTGTGTTCTAAAAGTTCATTTTTCAGTCAGTCTTTTGGATTTTGAAATATATGATAGAAATAACATTACAAACATACAAAAGCTCATTTAACCCAAACACAGTATCACAGACTCTAATACTATTAAGGAAATTATTTTTGTGAGAAAATGTTTTCAGAATTCTAACTTGAATAATATTCCAGTTTTTACTTCAATAGAAGGGAAGAACACTCCAACCTTTTAAGTTTCTAATGATGGATCAGTGCATTAAAGGACTCTAGGACAAACTGAAGCACAGCAGAAAAACGTTTAAGAGAAACAAGAGACTGGCAGAGATTAGAGGTACAGTGACTGGAGAGCAGAGTCTACAGTAGGGAGAATGAGAAGACTGTAGCTAGGCTGTACTGGTGGTCAGAGTTGGACAGAATTCATTCTTGGGGGGAAGAAAGAAAACACTTTAACGGCAAGGAAGCTGAAGAATGGTGAAGGACGGTAGCTGTAGCTACAGAAAATAAAGTTACACGTGATTTCTAAGGCAAGGGCACTGACAGTTAACCTTGGCAGGAGGACTGTGTTGGTTTTCTATGTTGAAAGAGTGTGTGGAG
Organism: Delphinus delphis; assembly: GCF_949987515.2. Classification (NCBI taxonomy): domain Eukaryota; kingdom Metazoa; phylum Chordata; class Mammalia; order Artiodactyla; family Delphinidae; genus Delphinus; species Delphinus delphis. Next base: position 140,985,886 of record NC_082685.1, on the reverse strand, counting down.
GCTAGTAAAGTATAAAAAACGATGTGTGATGGTTGAGCCCTCATAGAATCCTAGGTTGTCCATTAGGATAAGGCGAAAAAGGCAGTCATGAGGTATAGCAAGGTTGGGATTTTTACCAACATGTGAGAGGCCAGAGGAAGTCCTTGTACATATATTGGCTAGGGCTGGGATAGTCTATGGCTGGGATAGTCATTTTTATGGAAAAGATGTTAACTGGTTACTTAAGTATACAGAAATGTTCAAGTAAATTTACCTGTTCTATTTATTGCTGTACTCCTTTGTATGCTATCCCTTAAATTATTCTGCAAAGTCAAGAAGGAAAAGGTTGGCTTCCCTTGTGGCGAAGTGGTTAAGAATCCACCTGCCAAAGCAGGGGACACGGGTTCGAGCCCTGGTCTGGGAAGATCCCCCACACTGCGTAGCAACTAAGCCCATGCACCACAACTACTGAGCCTGCGCTCTACAGCCCACAAGCCACAACTACTGAGCCCACGTGCCACAACTACTGAGGCGTGTGCCTAGAGCCCGTGCTCTGCAACAAGAGAAGCCACCGCAATGAGAGGCCCGTGCACTACAACAAAGAGTAGCCCCTGCTCGCCACAACTAGAGAAAACCTGCATGCAGCAACGAAGACAATGCAGCCAAAAATTAAATAATACATTTTTTTTAAAAAAAGAAGAGGTAATCATTAATACAAAATAACACATTTAGTGCTGTTATTATTTTAAGAAAAATGTTTGCTTTTTATTCCATGGAAAGGTAAAACATGTATAATCCCTCTTTTCAAGAAATATTGGACTACTAGGCAATAGAAATAAAAGCGAAAATATGGTTTTCTCCGGGTATATGCCCAGTAGCGGGATTGCTGGGTCATATGGTAGTTCTATTTTTAGTTTTTTAAGGAACCTCCATACCATTCTCCACAGTGGCTGTACCAATTTACATTCCCACCAACAGTGCAAGAGGGTTCCCTTTTCTCCACACCCTCTCTAGCCTTTATTATTTGTAGACTTTTTTTTTTAATTTTATTTATTAATTTTATTTATTTTTGGCTGCGTTGGGTCTTCATTGCTGCGCGCGGGCCTTCTCTAGTTGCGGCGAGCGGGGGCTGCTCTGCGTTGTGGTGCAAGGGCTTCTCATCGCGGTGGCCTCTCTAGTTGCAGAGCACTGGCTCCAGGCGCGCAGGCTTCAGGAGTCGTGGCTCGCGGGCTCTAGAGCGCAGGCTCAGTAGCTGTGGCGCACGGGCTCAGTTGCTCTGTTGCATGTGGGATCCTCCTGGACCAGGGCCCGAACCCGTGTCCCCTGCACTGGCAGGAGGACTCCTAGCCACTGCGCCACCAGGGAAGCCCTATTTGTAGACTTTTTAATGAGGGCTATTCTGATCAGTGTGAGGTGATACCTCACTGTAGTTCTGATTTGCATTTCTCCAATAATTAGTGATATTGAGCATCTTTTCATGTGCTTTTTGGTCATCTGTATGCCTTCTTTGGAGAAATGTCTATTTAGATCTTTTGCCCATTTTCTGATTGGGTTATCTGGTTTTCTGATACTGAACTGCATGAGCTGTTTATATATTTTGGAGATTAATCCCTTGTCGGTTGCTTCATTTGCAAATATCTTCCCCCATTCTGAGGATTGTCTTTTTGTTTTGTTTATGGTTTCCTTTGCTGTGCACTTTTAAGTTTAATTAGATCGCATTTATTTTTGTTTTTATTTTCATTACTCTAGGAGGTGGATCAAAAAAGATCTTGCTGTGATTTATGTCAAAGAGTGTTCTGCCTATGTTTTCCTCTAAGAGTTTTATAGTGTCCAGCATTACATTTAAGTCTTTAATCCATTTGGGAGTGTTAGGGAGTGTTCTAATTTCATTCTTTTACATGTAGCTGTCCAGTTTTCCCAGCACCACTTATTGAAGAGACTGTCTTGTCTCCATTGTATATTCTTGCCTCCTTTGTCATAGATTAATTGACCATAGGTGAGTGGGTTTATTTCTGGGCTTTCTATCCTGTTCCATTGATCTATATTTCTGTTCTTATGCCAGTCCCATACTGTTTTGATGACTGTAGCTTTGTAGTATAGTATGAAGTCAGGGAGCCTGACTCCTCCAGCTCCATTTTTCTTTCTCAAGATTGCTTTGGCTATTCAGGTCTTTTATGTTTTCATATGGATTTTGTGTTCTAGTTACATGAAAAATGTCATTGGTAATCTGATAGGGATTGCACTGAATCTGTAGATTGCTTTGGGGAGTATAGTTATTTTCACAATATTGATTCTTCCAATCCAAGAACATGGTATATCTTCCCATGTGTTTGTGTCACCTTTCATTTCTTTCATCAATATCTTACAGTTTTCTGAGTACAGGTCTTTTGCCTCTTTAAGTAGGTTTATTCTTAGGTATTTTATTCTTTATGTTGCGATGGTAAATGGGATTGTTTCCTTAATTTCTCTTTCTGATCTTTCATTGTTAGTGTAAAGGAATGCACCCCAATGTTCACTGCAGCACTATTTCCAATAGGCAGAACATGGAAGCAACCTAAATGTCCAACAACAGAGGAATGGATAAAGGAAACATGGTACATATATACAGTGGAATATTACCGGCAATAAAAAAAGAACAAAGTAATGCCATTTGCAGCAACAGGGATGAATCCAGATTATCATACTGAGTGAAGTAAGTCAGACACAGACAAATATATGATATCGCTTATATGTGGAATCTAGAAAAAAAAGGGGGTTACAAATGAACTTACAAAAACAGAAGTAGAGTCATGGATGTAGGAAACAAACTTATGGTTACAAGGGGATAAGAGTGGGGCAGGGATAAACTGGGAGATTGGGACTGACATATACACACAACTACATATAAAATACATAACTAATAATAAGCTGCCATATAGCAGAGGGAATTCTACTCAATACTCTGTAATTGCCTACATGGGAAAAGAATCTAAAAAAAAAAAGGGCTTCACTGGTGGCGCAGTGGTTGAGAGTCCGCCTGCCGATGCAGGGGACACGGGTTCGTGCCCCGGTCCGGGAAGATCCCACATGCCGCGGAGCGGCTGGGCCCGTGAGCCATAGTCGTTGAGCCTGCGTGTCCGGAGCCTGTGCTCCGCAACAGGAGAGGCCACAACAGTGAGAGGCCCGTGTACCGCAAAAAAAAAAAAAAAAAAAAAAAAAAGTGGATATATGTATAGCTGATTCACTTTGCTGTACACCTGAAACTAATGCAATACTGTAAATCAACTATTCTCCAATAAAAATTTTAAGAAAAGAAAAGCAAAAATAAACAAATGGGACCTAATGAAACTTATAAGCTTTTGCACAGCAAAGGAAACCATAAACAAAATGAAAAGACAACCTATGGAGTGGGAGAAAATATTTGCAAATTAGGCAACCAACAAGGGATTAATTTCTAAAATATACAAACAGCTCATACAACTCATAACAAAAAAAGAAGCAACCCAATCAAAAAATGGACAGAAGACCTAAATAGACATTTCTCCCAAGAAGACATACAGATGGCCAATAGGCACATGAAAAGATACTCAACATCACTAATTATTAGAGAAATGCAAATCAAAACTACAATGAGGTATCACCCCACACCAGTCAGAATGGCCATCATTAAAAAGTCTACAAATAATAAATGCTGGAGAGGTTGTGGAGAAATAGGAACCCTCCTACACTGTTGGTGGGAATGTAAATTGGTGCAGCCATTATGGAAAACAGTATGGAGGTTTTTTTAAAAACTAAAAGTAGAGTTACCACATGATCCTGCAATCCCATGCCTGGATATATAACCAGAGAAAACTCTAATTTGAAAAGATACATGCAGACTGTCATACAGAGTGAAGTAAGTCAGAAAGAGAAAAACAAACATTGTATATTAACGCATATATGTGGAATCTAGAAAAATGGTACAGATGAACTAGTTTGCAAGGCAGAAATAGAGACACAGATGTAGAGAACAAACGTACGGATACCAAGGGGGGAAAAGTGGGGCGAGGAGGGGATGAATTGCGAGAGGGACTGACATATATACACTAATATGTATAAAATAGATAACTAATAAGAACCTGCTATATAAAAAAATAAAATAAAATTCAAAAAAAAGAAAACATGAAAATAAATAAATTTAAATAAATAAATAAAAGATACATGCACCCCAATGTTCACTGAAGCACTATTTACAATAGCCAAGACATGGAAGCAATCTAAATGTCCATCAACAGATGAATGGATAAAGATGTGAGATACACACACACACACACACACACACACACACACAATGAAATATTACTCAGCCATAAAAAGAATGAAATAATGCCATATGCAGCAACATGATGGACCTAGAGATTATCATCATACTAAGTGAAGTAAGTCAGACAGAAAGACAAATACCATACAATATCACTTATATGTGGAATCTAAAATATGATACAAATGGACTTATTTGTGAAACAGAAACAGACTCACAGACAGGGAAAACAAACTTATGGTTATCAAAGGGGAAAGGGAGTGGGGGAGTGATAAATTAGGAGTTTGGGATTTACAGATACACACTACTATATATAAAATAAACAACAAGGTCCTACTATATAGTAGAGGGAACTATATTCAACATCCTGTAATAAACCATAATGAAAAAGAATGTAATTTGGGATTACTAATGGCCTATCTTGCTTATTTGGTATTTATGACATTCTACATTACATTTTTAGGAACAAACTTTAGTTACATATTCAACTAACACTCTTAAAAATTTTTTTTGGTATAGATCTTGTTTAAGTTTATTTTAATGCCCAGGTTATCATTAGCATATTGACTTACAAATGGTCAATTTTAAGACTTGTGTACAAACCCCTCTTGGTTCTAATGATAACATATAAAGAAAGACTAGGTTAACATCTAAAGCAGATGCTACAATAATAATTTAACATTTGAAAAAATAGCCAAGCTTTTCTTATTGGATGTTATAAAGCAGCACAGAGGAACTTACCTGCCCATGACCGGAATGTTGCTATGATTCCCATTTTACTTGCTAGAAACCTTGCTTCTCTGTCTTCTCTGTTGGGTGAGGTGGGGGGGCGGGGGGGTGTCAAAGAAATTAAATGTTAAAATAAAAAGTGAGTTTTTCCTACCACTATATCAGAATAAGAGCTATCATTACTTAACATTTAAATATTTACATAGGAAATTCAACAATATATTAAAAGAAAATAAAGATCAGATCTACCTCAAAGCAAATTACCCAGTTATGTACTGATCACGCGTCCCCCCATTTAAAATTCACAATATCTTTTAAAACAAATTATAAATTCCGCTTTCCCACTGAGTTCTTCTTTTCCTGCTCTTTCTGAAAACTATTCTTAGGTAGCTCATTAACACCTTTAATTGAGCATTAGAGACAACACCAGCCTGCTTAATAAGCATCTCTGTCAAAATACTGCCCCTTAGCAAAGAAAATTACCACATAAACCTCTTACTTTTACGACATGTATTCTCTTTACTTCAAAAATCTTGTCCCAAATTTATTTGAGCATTTCTACCAAGCAAGCTCAACAACTCAGATATTCACCGAGATATTATTAAATAACTAGATATTATTATTGATCCATTTTTAAGCTCATTCAGGTTGTTGGCAGAATTCACTTCCTTGGTGTTATACAACTGAGGTTTCTGTTTTCTTTCTGTCAGCTGGGGCCTACTACCAGCTACTTTCTTCTTTTATAATTGGTATCCAATCATCTCACTTGTTCCCTTCTATGTAATAGTTTATGACAATTAATTAACCAACAGTATTACTTACATTGTTAAACATATTCCATATATGGTCTACGGCCAGTTTTAATACTTAATAGCAACCTTGTACTCTTTATTTATGCCACCTCAACCATCTCTACCCTGTAAACAGTCCATTTTTTTTTCTGTGCCATCTTTTTTACTTCCCTAATGTTAAAGTTCTTAACAGTTGTGAGAATACAGAAATCCAGAGAACTGGGAAAGAAAAAAACAGAAGGGATAAAGAACAATGACAGAAAAATCAAATTGAAGAATGGTAAGCAAGCAGATAGTTTACAAAAGAGAAATGAAAGTTAAAAACATCCCCCACACATACAAACCAACCACACTAAGCTCTGTGGTACTAATCAACATGACACTATAACAGAAACTAAAATGGGGAAGGGGGTTGGTGGAAGAAATGAGAATCAGACAACTGTGTGATTAAGCTTTTGGTGCTCCTTCTCTTAAAAATGTTTGTGACATACTTATACTGTTTGCCTGGTAATCCAATCTCTAACCTATTTGATAAATTAGTAGTATTGTAAAAAAAAAAAAAAAAAACACCCATTTCCTTATTCCCTAGCTATAATGTACTCATGCTCCAGAAACTGCCCATACTCCAGAAACTTAAGGAAAGCAAAGTATTGAACCAAACAGAAAAGAAAGGATTTTGGTGGAATGTACTCCCCCCTCCTCAACTCTAAAAAATATCCAGGTTCGTCTCTTGCTTATTCTGGTAGGCAGAATTCTAAAAATGCCCCTATCCTCTCAAGATTCTAGGTCTTAATCCCTGGATCCCTGTGAATATGATATCATTGCCATGACTGTGATTATGTTTATGTTATATAGCCCGGCAGACCTTAAGATACGGAGATCATCTGGTAGGCTTGATCGAACTGGAGAGCTTTCTCTAGCTGGAAGCAGAAGAAAAAGTCAGAGAGATTCAAAGCACAAAGATTCAAGGAATTCCTGCTGTGTTTGAAGATGGAGAGTACCATGTGCCAGGAAAAGAGGGTGGTCATTAGAAGCTGAGAGTAGGCCCCAGTTGACAGTCAGCAAGAAAACAGGAACTTCAGTTGTACAATAGCAAGGAAGTGAATTCTGCCAACAATCTGAGTGAGCCCAGAAATAAATGGCTTCTTCACCAGAACTTCCAGATAAGAACCACGCCAGACCTCTGACCTACTGAACTGTGAACTAATAAACTGATGTTATTTTAAGCTGCTATATTTGTAGTCATTTGTCATGCAGCAATAGAAAATGCATACATTCTTCATCAATAAAGAGCATGCCCAAGTGTGATAGGAGAAGCCAAGAAAGGGGCTTAAGAATCCCAATTCATAACTTAGTTAGCAAGAATAAGGTCTGAGAAGTCTTAAACAGAGAATGACTATTCTAATTTCTTAGCTCAGGTCATGATATGTTAGCATGCAATGAGTCCACAGTGATGGAGGTGATTAAAGATATGAAACCACTATTTTTAATTCAGGAGAAAAATGAAAAACAACAAAAATATGCCCATTTCACAATGTTCCCAAACTTAGTGAGGAATTTTAAAAACATACTATCTCTCAAAATAAGTGTGTCTACAATCCAACAATCCTACTATGCTACACCTGATAGCATATTTATTGGAACTGTGTCAGCGGCAAAATCTTCACCAACAAGTTCATTATTTGATCCATAAATCAATTTAAATATAGTTATCCCAGAATACCTAGTGAACATGTGCATTTCTCTCCAGAAAAACTGAAAATTATCCTGCCTCATTTCTAGAAAATAATCTTTACTCTATCTCCTCTTACCTCCCTATGAACCTTACTCTCAAAATTCTACACAGTATATTTTTCTGCTTACTCAATTTAGGCCGCTCTTCATTCTACTCACAATTAATTCTTTTAGTCTTTCAATGTAATTGTGCTAAAAACATGTACAATAGAAAAATTATTAAAGATCGAGGTTTCTACTCCTACATATCTTACATTTTTTAAAATAAGAAACTAATTCCAAGTCTTTAAATTTCCCGATGCTTACTTTTAATTTTTTAAACCACAGCTAATTATGAGAGAACTATAACTCCATGAAATAGGAAATTTACTTAAACTCATTTTTCTCTGGCTCTACGTACAATCAGGCAAATCTAAAAGTTTTAACAGTAACACGCATGGTACTTACTTAAGCTGTCCTTCAGCTGTATCTGGACTATGTCTGTAGTGAAAATCAGTATAGGGTGCTAAAATTCGCTAATAAAAAGAAAAGGCAAAAAAAGAAGAAGAAAAAGAGTCCTTATTATAAAATGTATTCTTCCTGTAACAAGCTAAAATTAATTCCACTTCTCTGTATCTCTAACTGGGTACACTGCTTGAGAGACTTATTTCTTCAAACTCATCATCAAGGAATATATTTGAGTGATTTTTTTAAATGTACAAACTGAATTTCTGAACTTCTAAACTGACGTTTAACATACATATTAAGCAGTGCACAAATCATGAATGTGAGGTTTGATGGATTTTCTCAAACTAAGCACGTTCCCTATAATCCTCAAAGCCTCCTTATTCTCCCATTCGTTCTCACCACAGGACTACTATCCTGATTTCTAACACTATGACTTGTTTTGCCTATTTCTGAACATTCTTACTAGTATAAGGAAATCCAAATTATTTTCGTGTATTGTCCTTGTATATAGCAACACTGTTAGGCTCACTCATTTTAGAACTTAAACCACTGTATCTCATTTACCAACCCCCCTGGCCCAGCCTTGTGCTGACTGCATTACTGTGGCCTGAATTTTAATTTTAAAATGATTTAAAATACCTAAGACATTACAAATATCGTTTTAGACAATGAGTAGTCTTTTACATTTTGTCATGTGTACGTTTTTTGCCACGCTTCATTCCTTCCTGCATTTCCTTGTTTGTCTCGGATCACTTTCCTTTTAAGGATTCACTTTAACCTTCCTTTGAGTCTGTCTCATTTTTTTTTTTATTATCTTTATTGGAGCATAATTGCTTTACAATGGTGTGTTAGTTTCTGCTTTATAACAAAGTGAATCAGTTATACATACACATATGTTCCCATATCTCTTCCCTCTTGCGTGTCCCTCCCTGCCACCCCTCTAGGTGGTCACAAAGCACCGAGTTGATCTCTCTGTGCTATGCGGCTGCTTCCCACTAGCTTTCCATTTTACGTTTCGTAGTGTATATATATCCATGCCACTCTCTCACTTTGTCACAGCTTACCCTTCCCCTTCCCCATATCCTCAAGTCCATTCTCTAGTAGGTCTGTGTCTTTATTCCTGTCTTACCCCTAGGTTCTTCATGACATTTTTTTTGCTTAAATTCCATATATATGTGTTAGCATACGGTATTTGTCTTTCTCTTTCTGACTTACTTCGCTCTGTATAACAGACTCTAGGTCCATCCACCTCATTACAAATAGCTCAATTTTGTTTCTTTTCATGGCTGAGTAATATTCCATTGTATATATGTGCCACATCTTCTTTATCCATTCATCCAATGATGGACACTTAGGTTGTTTCCATCTCCTGGCTATCGTAAATAGAGCTGCAATGAACATCTTGGTACATGACTCTTTTTGAATTATGGTTTTCTCAGGGTATATGCCCAGCAGTGGGATTGCTGGGTCATATAGTAGTTCTATTTGTAGTTTTTTAAGGAACCTCCATACTGTTCTCCATAGTGGCTGAACCAATTCACATTCCCACCAGCAGTGCAAGAATGTTCCCTTTTCTCCACACCCTCTCCAGCATTTATTGTTTCTAGATTTTTTGCATTCTGACTGGTGTGAGATGACATCTCATTGTAGTTTTGATTTGCATTTCTCTAATGATTAATGATGTTGAGCATTCTTTCATGTGTTTGTTGGCAGTCTGTATATCTTCTTTGGAGAAATGTCTATTTACGTCTCCTGCCCATTTTTGGATTGGGTTGTTTGTTTTTTTGTTATTGAGCTGCTTGCAAATTTGGAGATTAATCCTTTGTCAGTTGCTTCATTTGCAAATATGTTCTCCCATTCTGAGGGTTGTCTTTTGGTCTTGTTTATGGTTTCCTTTGATGTGCAGAAGCTTTGCAGTTTCATTAGGTCCCATTTGTTTATTTTTGGTTTTATTTCCATTTCTCTAGGAGGTGGGTCAAAAAGGATCTTGCTGTGATTTATGTCATAGAGTGTTCTGCCTATGTTTTCCTCTAAGAGTTTGATAGTTTCTGGCCTTACATTTAGGTCTTTAATCCATTTTGAGCTTATTTTTGCATATGGTGTTAGGGAGTGATCTTATCTCATACTTTTACATGTAGCTGTCCAGTTTTCCCAGCACCACTTATTGAAGAGGCTGTCCTTTCTCCACTGTACATTCCTGCCTCCCTTTATCAAAGATAAGGTGACCATATGTGCATGGGTTTATCTCTGGGCTTTCTATCCTGTTCCATTGATCTATCTTTCTGTTTTTGTGCCAGTACCATTATGTCTTCATTCCTGTAGCTTTGTAGCATAGTCTGAAGTCAGGGAGCCTGATTCCTCAAGCTCTGTTTTTCGTTCTCAAGATTGCTTTGGCTATTCGGGATCTTTTGTGTTTCCA